>NW_026461634.1:0-66942 GCF_021730395.1 Mercenaria mercenaria | reverse complement strand
GATCCCTCGGAAGCACCGAGAACAAGGCAAACAGTGAAAATTGCAGACTCGGTTTGATTGAGTCTGTTCATGAAAAATGCAACACTGCCCACGCCCCCTAGCACCGGCTTAAGCAGTATTCAATCTTCAAATCTAAATGAGTTGAAATCAATGATCCCGAAGGACCAGAAAATATAACAACACTGAGATGAAGTCGGGACGACATAGACTGTCTATTCACAAAGAGATAGGCTACGTTAGATGGACAGGACTTATCTAATGGATCTCTCTCTCTCTCCCTCTCTCTCTCTCTCTCTCTCTCTCTCTCTGTGTGTGTGTGTGTGTGTGTGTGCGTGCTTGCGTGCGTTTGTGAGAAAACAAACATGGTTCTACATTTTGTCACAAAGTAAAATGAATTCATAGAACTGAATAAAGTCAATAAAATGTCGCTCAAAAGATAGGCATTAAAGAGAGCTATCTCTCCCTGCTACCACGCTGCAGGAAGTTATCACTATTTAAAACTGGTAGTCTGACGCAGGTTAATAACAGGAAAAGGCAAACATGTCAAAATGTTGTTTTCTAGGACATTCTCCAATGCACCAGTTTGATTTTTGTCCCAGATATGCAGCACAAACGACGGTGTTCCTGTTGCCTGAAAAAAGGTAGACACCCATTAAGTTAATGTGTTTAGTGTAGGAAGTTGGCTAGACAATCAACATTCGCCGTTTACATAGAAAAAAAAAACAATGTCGGGATGGAATGTTCAGCCAGCTAGACATTTAGCGCGACATTCACAATTTATATAGGGAAATCGAACGTGGAACTGAATATTTAGCCAGATATACATTCAGCTCGACATTCGTTTATATATAGGGAAATCGAATGTCGAGCTGGAATGTTTAGCCAGTTAGACATTCAGCTTGACATTCGCAATTTATATTGGAAAATCGAATGTCGAGCTGGAATGTTTAGATAGCCAGACATTCATCTCGACATTCGAATGTCGAACTGGAATGTTTAGCCAGGTAGACATTCAGCTCGACATTCATTTTTTTACAACAAAAACCAATGTCGGGCTGGAATGTTTAGTCAGCTAGACATTCAGCTCGACATTCGCCATTTAAATAGGGAAATAGAATGTCGATTTGGAATGATTGGCTAGCTCGACATTCAGCTCGACATTCGTTTTTATATAGGAGAAAACAATGTTTTGCGAATTTTTGGGTGAAAATTCTTCGTTGCTTTGGCAACCAGATCTTGCTCAAGTGGCCTTTACATGAAATCGGACACGATCCAACGAAGGTTTTTTGGCTCTGACCACTACTTCCGGTTCTGACTTATACCCTATCCACTTGGGACTTGATTTTTATAAAGTTCAAAAGGGATACCGAATGTCGAGCTGAAATGTTTAGCCCGCTAGACAGTCAGCTCGACATCCGTCATTTATATAAGGAATTCTAATGTCGAGCTGGGGTGTTTAGCTAGCTCGACATTCAGCTCGAAATTCTTTTTCTATAGGAAAACCTAATGTCGGACTTGAACGTCCTGCCAGCCAGACATTCATATTTACATAGGAAAAACCAATGTTGAGCTGGAATGTTCAGTCAGCTAGACATTCAGCTCGACATTCGCCATTTATATAGAAAAAATAGAATGTCGAGCTGGAATGTTTAGCCAGCTAGACATTCAGGTCGACATTCGTCATTATTATAAGGAAATCGGATGTTGAGCTGGAATGTTTAGCTAGCTCGGCATTCAGCTCGACATTTGTCATTTAAATAGGAAAAAACAATGTTTTGCGAATTTTCCTTTTCCATATATAAATCTATATAAACCATGTGACCCCCAGGGCGGGGCCATGGCAACCAGTACTCTGTATGGAATTCAATTCTTTGAACAATGTTTGAAGAAGACCATCACACACCCTTGTGAAGGTTCATCAAAATTGACCTAGTGGTTTAGGAGGAGATGTTGTTTAAAGGAAAGTGTGGACGGACGCCGGTCGGTGAGCGTTCACAATAGCTCACCCTGAGAACTTTGTGTTCAGGTGAGCTAAAAATAAGAACACTTTTCACTCTCAACATGAAGAAAACCTGATATCAAACATTTCAATTTAACAGAATACGAACCATTTATTGTACTTAATGAAATATGTATAACAAATGAATTGTAATCATCTTCATAATGAATGTGTATTGAAAGAGTATTATTACCTTACTGTATCAAACCATATAAATACGCACACACCGTCTGTTTAATTAGACATGACAGCTGTAAAACAAAACAGAGACAAACATTTTAAATTGATTGCCCGGGTCGCATCCAGCAAAACACTCTACTTTGATTTAAAAACAATTTAAAGAAGAAGTATGCCATTCTCATGCGTTGTATTTATATGAGTTATAAATTGCAACATAAGAAGATTGGTGTAACGACAGTAAACATATGCTGGTCCCTAGATTAAGCCGACATATGTTATGCACATTTTGTATGAAATGGTTCACCTTGGACCAAGTAAAGGTCGATCTTAATTCTTGCATACCGTATCGGATATTCTGGTGTTTTCAACGGGTTTGGAAAACTCCATCTTACATCAAGATGATGTAAATTACGTATCACGAACTACATCTATATAGTAGATTCGTGCAGTATTTAAGATTCTTTTAGGATAAAAATCAAATACCTTGTTACTTCTTCTTTGTTCATAACAATATATTTCTCGATTAAAATAAAAAAAACGTTATTCAAAAATAAATAACAACGTTTCACTGCAAATGATAAAACAAAACCGAAACGATTACGTTGTTTTGTCTTTGTAAGATCATGAAGTATTTCCCGTTTACGGACATCCTTTGTTTAATACCTGTTACCCTTATTTCACACTTTCTGCATCGGTCACAGAAAAGCTGAATAGAACATACATATGTTTTATATTGACTTGTACATAGTTCATCATCAAGATCAAAATAAAACTTTATATATACATAATATTAACTAAGTCACACGGTCAGTTGAACAGTACATTGTGTATTATAACATTCTAATTTCTTACAATGAATTCGGCTGTTTTCATATTTATTTATATATACATGTAGATTTATCAATTTAAGAAGTTATAGCGTAACAGAGTTTTGGGACTCAGAATTATTGAACTTCTTTGAATATTAGATATGTTTATTATATTAACAGAATTTCTCTCAAGAAACAAGTTTAGATCATTTACATGCAAACATGTCAATAAGTTTGCGCCACAGGGTTTTATGATGTTTAGGATTTAATTTCATTTACGGAAAGAAACCGAAATACCCAGGTTTAACTCGTAAGGAAGTTGACAATTTAAAAAAGTAATACTGCAACGGCCCGTCTAGTATTTTTTCTACATATATAAACATATATTTTGAGAGAGGAACAGGGGTAGAAGAGAGATAGCTAGAGATAGGTTAAGGTTATGTCAAAATGAAATAAAATACTCTGTTAGTTATATTTATTCAAAATCTGTTAAAAGAACTATTATTATGCAAATAAATTAATGTTGAAACTTTAAAGTTTGTTCCCGCTTATTCTACAAATATTTATTGTATTTTTGAAAATATAATTAGGTTTTTTTTCTCACCTAAACCGAAAGTTCAGGGTGAGCTATTAGTACAAGTTGATGATCCTGCGTCCATCGTCAATTGTTTGTCTTCCGTCCTCAACAATTTACATTAGTACATAGACATCTTCTCCTCTGAAACTACTTGTCAGAATTACACTTAATTTGGTCTAAAGCATCCTGTTAAATTCCTCTCAAGTTTATGCTAATGATTCTGCTTCCCTATTAGGATCCGCTAATAGAAAAGTGACTTCTTTTCTTAAGCCGCTTGATCGATCTTCATCAACCTTGATGATCATTACAAAGTCTTCTCTCAAATTTATTCAAATGAGGACAACTGGCCCCTTTAAGGGACCGCTAGAGCTAAAAATAAAAATAGCTTTGAACAAATGTTTCTCTTGAACCATTTGGTAGATCTCAGTTAGTGTTAATGTATCGTTTTTTATGCCCCCACATTTTTTTTTTGTTTTGTGGGGAGGGGGGGGGGGGGGGGGAGCGGATATAGATTTGACCTTGTCACAAAACTTTACAGGAATGTTGGTCAACATGTGTAGTTGTGCACCTTCGGTTTCGCGTCCGGATTCAGTGTAGGAGTTATGGCCTCTGACTTAGTAAAAATTGGTCATTTTAATGTTGTGTCGCGTGTAGCTCTAAAAGTATTTGATCTAGAGTCACCAAAGTTTAAAGGAATGTTGGTCAGCATGTGCAGTTGTGCACCTGGGGTTTTGCGTCCAGATTCATTCAGTCAAGTAGGAGTTATGGCCCCTGACTTAGTTAAAAATTGCTCATTTTAATGTTGTGTCGCGCCTAGCTCCAAAAGTATTTGACGTAGAGTCACAAAACTTTGCAGGAATTATGGTCAGCATGTGTGGTTGTGCACCTGGGTTTCGCGTCCGGATTCACTCAGTCATGTAGGCGTTTTGGCCCCTGACTTAGTTAAAAATTGGTCATTTAAATGTTTTGTCGCGCGTAGCTCGACAAGTATTTGACCTAGAGTCTCCAAAGTTTACAGGAATGTTGGTCAGCATGTGCAGTCCGGATTGCCTTGTAGAAGTTATGGCCCCTGACTTAGTAAAAAATTGGTCATTTAATGTTGTGTCGCGCCTAGCTCAGAAGTATTTGACCTAGATTTGCCAAAGTTTACAGGAATGTTGGTCAGCATGTGCAGTTGTGCAGCTTCGGTTTCGCGTCTGGATTCATTCAGTCATGTAGGAGTTATGGCCCCTGACTTAGTTAAAAATTGGTCATTTTAATGTTGTGTCGCGCGTAGCTCCAAAAGTATTTGACCTAGAGTCACCAAAGTTTAAAGGAATGTTGGTCAGCATGTGCAGTTGTACACCTGGGGTTTCGCTCCCGGATTCATTCAGTATTGTAGGAGTTATGGCCCCTGACCTAGGAAAAATTCGAGTCCTTTGACATGTAGTGGGGGCATCTCTGTCCCATTGAAACATTTCTAGTTTTATATGATTTTATCTAAACTTCCTATAAATGGGGACCTCGGTCGTTTCTCTGGGGCTGTTGGAGCTGAAAACAGGAATACATGTACCTTTAAATGAACCAATTGATGGCTCTTCATCTAGCTTAGTCTGTAGTGTCGTTGTAAGTTCCTCTACTGATTTTTCTCAAACAGGGACACTTGCTCCGTTTTAGGGAACACTAGAACATCTATAGACGCCTTCTTCTCATGAACCGCTTAAATGATCTTCATCAAACATGGTCTGTAGGATCAATTTTGAGGCCTTATCCAAATAGGGGCACTCGGCTCATTTTCAGGGGCGCTAGACTAGAAATACTTTTAAGCAACTTCTTCTCATTCATCGCTTGTAGGATGTAGAGAAAACTGTATCTTTAGCATTATAATGAGGTCTTCTCCCAATTTTATTCAAATGGTGGCACTTTTCTCCTTTATGCGGCTGCTAGAGCTATAAGTAGAAATTCCCTTTAACAACTTCTTTTCATGAACCGCTTGATGGATCTTCATCAGACTTAATTTGTAACATTTTTATAAGGTCTTCTCCCAAATTTGTTCAAATGGGGGCCGTTAGAGCTAAATACAGACATGCAATTAAATGGATTATTCACATGTGATGGATCTTACTCAAACGTTGTCAGTCGCTTCATTATAAGATTCTTCGAATGGTTTCATGACCCACTTGATGGCTTTTCATCAAGCTTGTTTTGTAGCATCATGGTATGGTCCTCTACAGATTTTACTCACATGGGGACACTCAACCCCTATAAGGGGCCACTGTAGCTGAAAATAAAAATACATGTTCCTTTAAACAACTTCTTCTTATGAACCGCTTGATTGATCTTCATCAAATATGGTCTGAAGGGTCAATCTGGAGGTCTTTTACGACATAATTTTAAAATGTGGCACTCGGTCACTTTTAGAGGTCACTACAGTTGAAAATAGAAATACATTTAAAGAACTTCTTCTCATGAACCGCTTTGATGGAATTATATAAAATTTTGTAGAATTATTATGTGGTCCTCTCCCAGTTTTAATCAAATGGGGGTGCTCAGCTCCTTTTACAGACCGCTAGAGATAAAGATAGACACATTTAAAGGGCTTCATTTCATGGGCCGCTTGATGAGTCGTCATCAAATGTGAACTGTAGCATCGTTATAAGGTCATATCATGCATATACTCAAGTTATAACTGTCAAGGTCAGGTGTACGACTTTGGCTCACTAAGGCCATTTTGTTATGATTTATTAGCAATGCAACTTTAGAAACAATTTTCCTTGCCCAATTCTTTTTTTTTTATTTTCCTTATAGGTCTGTGGAACACCCTAGACTAAATCCTAGAAAACTGTTTTTGATGCACAGTTTACGTCATATGATACATATAAAAAAGAACTTTAAAAATTACTTCTTATTTATTCACATGTGGTGTTTTCAATGATTTCGCTTTTTGTGTCCTCAAAAAATGTATGCCGGAAATAGTTATTTTAACTGTTACCTGTTCCTATTGTTTGTCACTTCATTTTCGTTGCTAAATATATTTCCCGTTATATTATATAAATTTTCTTGAGAGTTTGCGGTATTCTATGATACAATGTATATCGTAGTAACATGTTCTCTTAAATATTTTACCTGACAAACAGAACGGTACTTCACTAGATGTGATACGTCATATTCTAAATATATCATTTTAAAAATCTTACTTACTTCCCGTTTTTATTTCAATAGTCTTTCGTAGAATTAATTATCTATATGTACCCTTGAATCAAACTGGATTAAAATTGCCGATAAAAATGTAGGTATATTAATACATAGTTACACTAAATAATAAACTATGTAATTTTTATTACACATTTTGATCTGATAACATTTACAAGTTTTGTTTTAGAAAAGTAGACATTAAAATTTTAATAGATGTTTTAAGTTTACACTTGTTAAGGCTTGTTTTATTATTCATAACGAAACAATTTCACTACACGCATTCGATTTTTCCACTGACAATTTGTGTGAACACTAGACAAGCTTCTCGATGGAAATACGGACACTATGGTATAAGTTATTGATTTTAATAAGTGTTTAATGAATAAAACAATGATTTCCTATAGTTAGTTTGTGTACAATTTTAGGTGGCACTTTGTGCGCTGTTTCAATCTAATTAACGTCCTTGTACGACTTTTGAAATATTCGATCTTTACCTAAATATGTTTATTCGTTATTTGTGTAATTGCACGTTCTTTCATCGCTTAATTCATATTAAGGAGGATGCGAGTCATTATTTGTGTTGCCATTGTAATTTTATAATGATTCAGAAGCAGCATAAATTTAACAAATTGGGGTCAGTAGGTTAAATGTAACGATGAATTGACCTTGAGACTGAAAGCGGTTCCCGCTCAACAACTAAAAACTCTTTGTCAATAAGTCATCTATCCTCATAGGATAATTACCTGTGGTCAGTAGATGACACCTATTATTTTGGGATCGAGTAAGGCATAGGTCCAGGTACGAGTGACATAGAGACTTATAATAGTTTCCATTCAGTACTTAAAGAAGCCTAGCCCAACTGTCGATCATTGTCTTAAATATCACTGAAATTGTTTGACTTTGTCCCGTATGTAAGATACAAGCAACGTCATAGCTGCACATGCATCTGTACCGACGCGTGTTTAACCAACAAAATTGAATGGGCCAGAAAAGCGTTCCTTGATCTTTATCAGATTTGAACTGAAATCAATAACAGTCATGTAGTTCGTTTACTTATTATAATATATAAAAAGCAAACACATAGTTTCATAAAAAGTCTTAGCAACAGATACGAACGTGGTCAAAACTTCTGATAAGATTAATTAACTGATTTGAGTACGAAATAAACTAAAACAAACATTAGTGTTTATTTAAATGTAAGAAAAACGTGTCACTCACGAACTAATTATAAAATAGCTCCAGAAAGCTTTTTTTATTATTGAAAAAAAGTACGAATGTTTATACCCTTGTCGTCGATCTTAATGAAGTGCTCTCCTTCAAAGAAAGCTTTGGCTGACAATCTGCTCATGACAATCAAACTCACAACATACAGCATTATATACCTATTTGCCTCCGATAGACCATCATGGGGACATTTGTGTTGAACAAACAGCTCGTATTTTGAATAAATATTATAGACTATACTAAAAATATTGTATAAACAATGCACTCAGAGTTTTCTCGCAAAGAAAGACAAAAACAAAATCAAAACAAAAACTTAAATTATGCATTTTTGCCACTTTCTACAGAATAAACAATGTTTCCACACTATATGTTGTTTCGTTTTACATTAATTTCTACAAGTCATGATTCTGTTATAATGAATATAATTTAATGATATTCTAAGTTCCAAATATTAATAAATATCAAAACGAAAATAATTAAATGACGTTCATCTTAAGTGAGTAAATTTATTACAGCAGCGTGGTCACTTTCTTTGCAAAGTTAAAATATGATATCAAAACATCTCAAACGTTAGATAATTCCAAAAGAAAAAAATATGTTTTAAGATCTGTTTGAAATGCGCGGATCTCTATCAAGATCAAATATCTCCACACGGACATATACATTTTGTTTCACCATTTCATAGGTCATATGGATATTAACGACATTTTAGTAAAATATACATTGTTGAAAAAAATCTGTTCGCAAAATATGTTATTTAAGTTTTGGTTTTCCCACAGACTACCATCATGACAACTTGGGTGCGGTCAAACATTTTCAAATCAGTCTATCAAGTTCACGACCCTTTCATTTTTATTTGCTGGATTGCCTACGTATACTCTAAAGTTTTGAAAAATCAGTGTTTATCAAATTCTACATTTAATTTGTTGAAAACGTACAAACTACCTTAAGAAGAAAACCTTTTCGTTTTATTCAGCTTAACACGCCCCACAGCCTCACAGTTATCATCGTTTAGTGTAACAGTGACAACATTAGTAACTAATAAAAACAACCACTCGTTTACATTTTAGGCGGAAATTTAGGGAGGTATTCAGGGGATAAAACCAATGTACACTAACATTTGATTTTAACAGTTGTTTGTTTGTTGTTAACTTAAAACTTACAATGCAATGCTGAAAAGAGTAAAACCTTTGAACACATTAAATTGAAACACAACAACTTATTTTGTAATTTTATAAGATTTATTCAGACATTCAACTTTATATTTTATTTTCATTTTATTGCACGCAGTCGTAATACGTTTATTACATAATACATTTGTGTCTAACATAAATATTCTTGCTGCAGAAATACCATATCACTATGACATATTTCAGTTAATATGTACCACTGTTTCTGATAAGGAAAATAACTCAGAAAGTATTTCAAACTACTTTATATAAATTTGCTTCCCTTCTAATATTTAGGGTTATTATGTACATCTACAATATATATTAATATAGATCTATATCAATAATTATAAATAAAAGTTCTACTTGTCCTTAACTGACCACTTTAAAAAAAAAAAAGGATACTGAAAATAATCTATGGAAATTTTATTGCACAGAATCAATACATTTGCTAAGAGGAATACATGGCATACTAGACTAGTGTATCAGTAACGAGAAAGAAAGAAAAGCAGACAACGAAGTATCACACAGGATACATCTAGATTATGCTTAAACCATAAACAAGTACCGACGATTTGTAAAAGGAAGTGAGAAATCCCCAGAATGTTTGTAATCCGCTTACAAGTTTTTTTTAATTGTATACGGATATGTTACACCTAAAAGTGTGTTTTCTAAATTGGAATGACAATATATAATTTGGTTCAGTTATCCTTTTGATATTAACATTTTAAAAATATTAGACATTTACTGGAGGGGTGGACTTAATGCTCAGTAATTTTATTACCTATGATTTAAAATTGTTAAAAAGGATGCTTTAGAGTATAAATAAAGGTACATCGCAAACTCCATGACCTTAAGTGAAGTATTATATGCAGGCAGACTTTTATAAAATATAAAATAGTGTTCATGGTTACGCACGGTCTTTGTGCAACACTCATCAGGTCCTCTATAAAGACATTAAATAGACACAGTGATCCAAAAGGATCGGAAATAATAATAACACATATTAATATGGGGAGTAGACTGCAGCTCGAATAGACAATACATTTTTTATAAAAACTAGAATGCTTTTAAGGAAAGCAGTGACCGTGTTTGTTCAAGGGAAAGTCCAATGACTCCGGCTTTAGCGGACCATAATTATAAAGTCTCTTTTAAATTCCCTTCATTAGTTTCACAGCTAATTTCCAGACAAAAAACTGAAATAATTTAGTGCAATAAGTAAAAATAACACAACAAAGCATGTTTCATAAAATACAAAAAAAATATATGTAAAGAAACCCATATTTGTAAATTTAATAATTATTCAAAGATGGATGTAAATATTACAACTTAACTGTCTCAGCGTGTGACACACAACATTTGTGTACATGTTTAGAAATAGATTATACATTAAAATAAACCACCGATATTCACACAAAAACGGGTGTAAATTTACGTAATGCTGATGTAAAAATATTCAGTGTTAATGATGTATTTCTATTTATTGGAATTTAATGTTCAAATATCTATTAAACGCAGTAGGTGTGTTAAAATTGTGGATATTTCAAAGTGAAAATTTTGTTGTATTTGGATATAAGCTACGGACGAAATTGGATATAAAAAATATTTGTTCAAACTTCGAATATTTTGTAAGTATATTTTAATTTACACCCAAGTTAATAATGTTTCCCTGCATGATTTCAACTGACTGTATGCGGGTGTGATTATGATAAGGTTAGATAATGTTCTTCGACGTCAGGTGGTAATTCTTATCTCGCCGCAACAGGCATGTTACGATATCGGCCTCAGGGAGTTAAAGGCCCAAATTTTGCTATTTTAGGTAATCAAGACAAACATTCAGATTTATATTCAGACCAAGTTTCATGAAGATACAGTCATAAATGTGGCTTCAAGAGAGTTAACAAGACTTTCTTAAATTTTGACCCCAGATGACCCAATATCGAACTGGTCCAAGATATTACTGAGTAACATTCTGACCAAGTTTAACTAAGATTGGACCAAAATTGTGACCTCCAGAGTGTTGATAGTCAAATTATTGACAATTATGTACAACAACGACGGATGACGACGGACACAGGGCGATCACAAAAGCTCACCTTGAGCACTTTGTGCTCAGGTAAGCTAAAAATTCATACATGAAGGGAATTAAAGCTGACATGACTATATAAAAAAAAATACATGCAGAAAATTACAACTGACATGCCTATGAAAAAAAGACAGAACAATTCCTTCTCCAGTTGCCAAGAGTCCACCTTGCTTAAATGATTCGTGTACCAATGATTCGTAAATGATTTCTTACTAAGAGCTACACAATTTCAGGGATCAGGCAAATCACTAAATGTTTCAAACTACCAATCTTCAATTAAAAATGATTAGCTCAAACTCCTATTGGCTGGAGACTCTATACTTGACTGGTCTTTTTGTT
Source organism: Mercenaria mercenaria (assembly GCF_021730395.1). Taxonomy (NCBI): domain Eukaryota; kingdom Metazoa; phylum Mollusca; class Bivalvia; order Venerida; family Veneridae; genus Mercenaria; species Mercenaria mercenaria. Next base: position 55,385 of record NW_026461634.1, on the reverse strand, counting down.
GAAGTTCCCGTCAGACAATGTCTTTGAATCAACAACATACGAGTCCTATCGCATAGATGCTCGGCCTCTGTCCTCTCAACTCTATATGATTGCCCTGACTCCTGGATACTCAGCGCCTATATGCTATCATATGTAGCATTCAACTACCATATAGGTATACCCCCGATGCCTTGGCTGTACTTCGCCAGTAATGCTGAACCGTCTATAAGCTGGAACTCTCTTACTATCTCAGTAGATTACAAACTCTGGGTCTCTGTCTCAGCTTCCGATGCTCAGCCTATATATGCTATCGTATATAGCATTCAATTACCCTTAAGGTAACACTCCTATGCGCTGGCCCTATAGCTCAAAACCTGGTTAAAGTTCTGCAAACTCTTCTTTAGTCTACGAACTTCCAAAGTCTTCGTTTTAATAATTTATCCGCCCTGACAGGGTAACTGCAACAGTTTCCTTATCAAGGTACTGGGATAAATTATTAGCTTGAATCCTCGATGTGTCTTCTTCAACCACTGGATACCGAATGTGCTCTCTGTCATCCATCTACCTATTTATACCCCAGCAGACGTGCTATTTTTAGAACTTGTTTCTGACTGGTCAAAATTTAAACATAACGTTTTACAACGAGTACTTGCTCTATCAAATATCAGGTTCCCTTTAACTTTTGCATATGATATAATGTGTGATGCTGGGATCCAGCTATCCACATAATGAACCCAAATCAGCCACAAATGACCCAAACTCTATTATTTGCAGTAATTCAATAATAATTATAGCAATGATAACATGGAAAGGGAGTCAAGCACTATATGTGCTTAATGTGTAACATTATCACTATATTAAACATACAGATTATTCTGACAGACTACAACGATGACAATTAAATTTATGAGTCAAACCGATTTTAATATAGCCACATGGAATGCGACGGGAATAATGTCGAGCGCCAGCTATCTGAGCGACTTTTTAGAAAATCACAATGTAGATATATGCGGAATAGCCGAACATTGGTTGTACAATCATAACCTACGATTTCTAGATCAAATTAATACTAAATATATCAGCCATTCTATAGCGGGCGGACTCCGACCTAAATATTCTAGGAAATAGGCGTGTTGGTAAAGGGGGAATTGCCATTCTTTGGAATTAAAATTTAAACAATATTGTCGCACCTCTATATTTGAATTCAAAATACATCATAGGTATAGATTGAAGTAAATACAGCAAAAGGTGAATACCTTTATGTATTTCAAATATACCTTCCATGCAAAAATCATCGGAGTACAATATTTAACTAGATGCCCACGGGCAATATGTCGAGCCCGCTAGCTGTCGAAAGGACTGGGAGATGTACATGACACTCCTTGTCTCATTCAGGCAAACATTTATGCCAAATAAAAAAGAGATTGCAAAAAGTTACAATATAAGTTATTTAAAGTAACAACAAAGGAACGTAAATCTAAAAAAAAAAAAAAAAAAAAAAAAAAAAATGAAAAAAAATTCTAAGTCCACACAAAAATCCGCACCAGTAGAGATAGGTCAAAATACACCTGAAAATTGGAGGTATCATGCATGTTGTACTACAGAAAAGTGGTCTTGATTTTTCCCTACGACCAGTAATAAAAAAGTTACAAATATAAGCTATTTATAGTAACAACAAAGGGAAGTAATTCTAGGATCTTGCGCATTACACTACGTCGCATGATGATGAACAATTGTGCCAAGTTACATCAAAATCCCTCTATGCATCAAAAAGAAATGCTCCAGACAAAGTCATTCTTGTATCTGACTTTTGACCTATAAGTGTGACCTTGACCTTAGACCTAGGGAACTGGTTCTTGCGCATGACACTCCATCTCATGGAGGTGAACATTTGTGCCAAGTTACATCAAGATCCCTCTATGCATGAAGAAGAAATGCTCCGAACAAAGTTGTCATTCTTGTATCCTTTGACCTCTAAGTGTGACCTTGACCTTAGATCTAGGGACCTGGTTCTTGCACATGACACTTCGTCTCATGATGATGAATAATTGTACCAAGTTACATCAAAATCCTTCCATGCATGAAGACGAAATGCTCCGAACAAAGTCATTTTTGAATTTGACGTTTGACCTGTAAGTGTGACCTTGACCTTTGAGATAGGAACCTGGCGTTTACGCTTGACACTCCGTCTCACTGAGGTTAACATTCATACCAAATATAAACAAGATTGCCCCATGCGTGTCAAAGTTATGGCCCGGACAAACAAATCCGGACGGACGCACGCACTCACGCACATACACCGAACAGACATTTGGACAACTATGTCTTCGCTTCCGCAAGCGGGCTCGACAAAAATAGTCTAGACGATGTAGAGAACACACTTTGTCAATATAAGTATAAGAGTAAGATGTTGGTCATGAGCGATTTTAATGTAGAACTTCCAGCCAGACACGAACTCAATTTTCAACCAGACAGTCGGGGTAATTTGCTTATTGACACAATGATACGAAATCATTTGATAGCCCTTGACGGCACTAAGTTATGTAATGGGGCGTATTATAGTAACGTGTCTTACAATAGCACAAGAGAAACTGTAATCGATCATATTCTGCTTTCTCAAAATGATATTATAGGCTGTGTTAAGGCATGTTCTATCCTTGATGAAAACTGTTTAAATGTTTCGAACCACCGCCCGCTAGTGTGTACATTAGCCATCTCCGTGAATGAAAATAAAGCCACCAAAAACATACACGCATATAACAGTATCAATTGTAAAATGTTAAACCGCAGACTATTGACAAATTTCGCACATATTTAAACAGCAGTAATGTAGTGAGTGAGTGCATATCTAGAGAAATTTCTTCAGCAAAAGATATCGACGATCTTTACTCCAAAATCGTAAGCACAATACAGGAAGCATCGGATAAGTGCATTCCGAAACCGAAATTTAAACCGTTCCTAAAGCCGTAATGGAATAATGATTTAGATCGTTGCCATAAAAATATGTCTATCAAACGAACTTCATGGTTAAATGGAAACCGCCCAAGACATGAGAATTGTACAAGTTTTAAAGAATACAAGGATTCTAAACGCGTATTTCGAAATCTATATCGAAAGGTAGTCCAACAGTATGACGAAAAAGTCGAGAATGAAATTGACACGGCCACAGAAATAATGAATTTTTGAGATTAATTAATAAAGAGAGAAAGAAAAGTAGGACTTCTCCAGTGTTCGAAATGAAATTTAACGATAAACTTTGTAATAATCCAGTTGAGGGACTATTGTACTGAACTATATAAACCTACGAGAAATGCTGACTTTGATGATGAGTATATTAAACTTCGCAAAGAGGAACTGCAATATTTTGACCGGAATGCAAAAAACATTGATTCTACTAAGATTATGATAGAAGAGTCCATGGTTAATAAACATTTAGCAACCTGCAAAAATGGTAAAGCCGCTGGGTATGACCGCATCAATTACGAACATATTAAATATGGCGGGGATTTAATTATTACCGTCATAACAAAGCTTTTTCAAAAAAATGTCTGATTTCTGTCATATCCCAGACGACATTAAAAATGGTGTTATAACTGTACTTTTTAAAGGCGTTAATAAAAAGAAAAACGATCCAAACAGCTATCGAGCAATATCCTTCTGCTCCAATATATTAAAATTATATGAAAAGGTTATTCTGGATATCATTGGCAAGAATAATAGCTTTAAGGTTAATGCTCTACAAGGTGGTTTTCAGAAAAAATACAGTTGCGTAATGTCATCTTTCTTACTGCGCGTAAGTATCTACTTTGCAAAAGAGATTGAATCAAAACTGCATGCCTGCTTTCTAAATGTCCGCCAGACATTTGACAGAGTCTCACACTCTTTACTCATGTTAAATCTGTCCAAGATAGTTCACTGCCAGCTATACAAACTTATATCCAACATGTTTATGAACGCTTCAAGTTGTGTTAAGACTCAAGGTCTAACTTCAGATTGGATCAGAATAGTTCAAGGCACGCGCCAAGGTCAATGCCTAAGTCCCTGGCTCTATTTATTATTCATAAATGATTTAATGAATGTCATAGAGTTATCTAGAAAATGCTTTAATATACACGAAACGCCTTACGGATGATATGGTACTTCTTTCATTAAGTAAACACGGTCTTAATGGATATATGTCATAAAAACTCAATAACTTAAAGGTACTTGTACAATGCAAGCAAAAGCAGTGTTATTGTTTTCAATGAGAAAGAAAAAAGGTTACAATTAAGACAATGGAATTTAGGAGAAACAAACGTAAATGAATCCGAATCTCACATTCATTTAGGTGTCTATTGTGACAAGTACATGAACCTTAACGTGAATATCAATGAAGCTTGTTCTAAAATACGTAAAAACTTCTTCAGTTTAGCAAATGTAGGTGTACATAAAAATGGTCTACACCCCTTAACAGTCAAACACCTATACCGATCAGTAGTTTTATCTAAGGCTTTATACTGGCGCGAACTGTGGTGTGATATTACGGACAGTCAATTACACTCGTAAAAAGAGTACACCGTCAGTGCATCAAATTTATGCAAGCAATGCCGCGGCATACACGGACAGATATAGCGCTGGTTTGTGTTGGTGTCCTCACTTTTGAACAAGAGACTGACAAACTTAAGCCGTTGTTTCTTGGCCAGTTTTGTAATTTAGATGGGAATAAACAAGTTCAGACACTATTTGCTACCCGTCTCGTGCAATTTTTTAACAAACCCAGTAAAATTCTAGGCTATATGCCGGATATTTATCGCATTCTCGGTTATGATTTAAGAAACTTTATACATGATTTCGTTAAAACCGCGAAATTTCCATCTGTATTGACATGGAAAACAGTTGTAAAAAGAAAAGTCAAAGATTACGCGAACATTCAGTACAGGTCAAATCTGATTAACAGTGAATGTTTGCATACCTTTCTTAGCCTACACGGAGAGTTAATTCCGTGCGCCGTATGGCGATTCTGTCAGCTTTATCGCGATTACTTGCCGTATTGTGGAACTGTAATCGCATAAGTCAGCAAACTATTTGGTAATAGATATGCCTCAATTTGCCCAAATTGTAAACTGATTTCAGACTCAATTGCAGAACACCTTTAGCTATTTTGCAGAGCGAATGATTCCATTCGACAAAATATGTGGTCTACTCTGCATAGAGCCCTTGGAAATAAGAATTTCATTACGCTAAGTAACATGCATTATTTAGAACAAATAGTGGAAATGTATTCAGGTTTCACCTCGATGACTATGTATGACGTTCAGAGAATACAAAGTTTAAAGTCATACTGAGATACACACACCACTTAACAAAAATTCTCGTCAGTCTTTTTTTGTAAGATTTCCTAAATTACCCCTTCCCCACTCCTTTCTTTTCCCAGCTTGACTCCCTAATATCTTTTGCTTTCGTTTAGGGTCTCGACACCGGGAAAGCTAAACAAGAAACCAGACGTACATCGAAGCATCCTTATACATTAATATATAGCCTGTATAAAGTTGAAATTGAATACGTCTAATATTACCACTATACTTTTGTATTGTAACATAGAATCATCTAGTTTGTTTATATAATATACTTCAATCATCTAAGATGATTAATTTAACCTTGATCTAAAATATATGCTGTACATAATATCATATATGCATTTAGATACTGTATGTCGCGCTTCTTGCTTTGTTAAGATATATATACAGCTTTGCCAATTATACAAGTGATATAGCCAATTAATTGGAAATATTCTTGTAACTATTTATTATAAATAACTAATGTCACTTCATATCCGAACGATTTCTGTTATACTACACTCATTATGAAAATATGTAATGCTTAAATTCGTCTGCTTTAATTTCTGTTTACTTTCATTAATGTATTTGTTTACTTCATGTAATTGTTAACTCTGTTCATTTCAGTATGTGTTACTGTTACCAATTGTCTGTATTACATGTTTCTCATCTTATGGTGGAATAAAAGATATCTATCTATCTATCTGTCACGTAAAAATTTCATAAAATGAAATGCCATGGAGGTCGGCTAACATTTTACTGTTAAATCCGTAGAAATAAAATTATCACTTCTCCAAGTCTACGTTATATATATAGATCTAGTGTTAAATTGTCACCTTATATTTATTTCCTATCTTTTCAGATTGTAGGCTAATGGAAGCATCTCAAATCTGTCGGCATTGTGGCGAGCTTTTTAGAAGCAGCTCCACGTTAAGACAGCACGAAGCTAGGCACACTGGTTCAGCTCCATATAAGTGTGACATATGTGGACAAATGAATTTCTCAAAATCGTCCCATAGACTTCACTTAATTCGCGTTCACCTTGAGCATAAATCACACTTATGTATTAACTGTGGAAAATCATTTGCAACAGAGGTGGAACTCAAGCGCCACAACGACAAGGAGAACAAAAACTTCAAGTTTAAGTGTTCAGTTTGTGATTACGTATGTGAAAAGAAGTCAAGAGTTGGAAGATCACGAAAGCAGCCACTCTGGGACATTCAATCACGCTTGCGATATCTGTGACAAGGTGTACAGGCACCGTTCAAGCCTCAAATGCCACGTTAAACTACACCAGGAGTTGAAAACTAAATGCCATCATTGCGAGAAAGAGTTTCGAAGCAAATCCTACCTATCAAGGCATGTGAAATTAGTTCATATGGCCGTTACAAAGAAATGTTACTTGTGCAATAAAGTTTTAACGCTGAACTATTTCCAAAGATACATGAAAAAAAATGCATCACAATTAAAGCATTTTAATTGTAGGGGTCGTGTCAAGTATAGCTTTAAATTCACGTTACTTTGTGTTACTGTTCAGTGTTTACACTACATTTTAGAGTAAAAAAATGTAGGAGCTTTAGAGTTTTTTTTCACATTTTTGATATTCTTACAGTTTGTAATATTCTCTTTCCTATTTTGAATGGATCTTTCATATTTATTACTAAAGTCTGTTCCATCCCATCGGTTAACATCAATTTAGATGCACGGTGACAAAACTGGTACAGCTATCGGTAAAGTAAGTAGCGTTAATTAAACTACAAACTAGAATGTGTCTGTAGGACACAGGGTGTGCCCCCCACTGGTACATTTTTCACAAAAAAGGGGAAATCATTCAAATGTTTGCAGTCTTAATGGGGTTTAGCCTCAAAAAAAAAAATTATGAAATGGATTCATTATACTATACCATATACGCTTTTACCTATGAGCATCACAAAGAAAAAATCCACTATTTTGGCTTTTCAAGGGCCATACCTCTGTAATAAACGCTAAAATGCTCAAGAAGAATGCAAAGTGTGCAAGGTCACATTATGATAAATACTCAAGCAAGCTTTCATGAATTTACATTAAATACTTTTAAAGTGAGGCACATAATTAGGTGAAAATGTGCTTTTTTTACAATTTCAGGGGCCATAACTCTGGAAATAGGGGGCGGACCCAGATGAAAAATAGGAGGTGCGCAAGTTCATATCATGATTATGACTCATGCAAGGTTTCATGAATCTGTATCAAATACTTTTTGAGCTAGGCGTGTCACAAGGTGAAAATGTGCTATTTTGACTATTTCAGGGGCCATAACTCTAAAATTAGGGGGCGGACCCAGACGAAAAATAGGAGGTGCGCAAGTTCATACCATGATAAAGACTCATGCAAAGTTTCATCAATTTATATCAAATACTTTTAGAGCTAGGCGTGTCACAAGGTGAAAATGTGCATTTTTGACTATTTCAGGGGGCATAACTCTAGAAATAGGGGCGAACCCGGACGAAAAATAGGAGGTGCGCAAGTTCATATCATGATAAAGACTCATGCAAGGTTTCATGAATCCATATCAAATAATTTTTGAGCTAGGCATGTCAGAAGGTAAAAATGTGCATTTTTGACTATTTCAGGGGCCATAACTCTAGAAAAAGGGGGCTGACCCAGATGAAAAATAGGAGGTGCGCAAGTTCATATCATGATTAAGACTCATGCAAGGTTTCATGAATCTGTATCAAATACTTTTTGAGCTAGGCGTGTCACAAGGTGAAAATGTGCATTTTTGACTATTTCAGGGGCCATAACTCTAAAATTAGGGGGCGGAGCCAGACTAAAAATAGAAGGTGCGCAAGTTCATATCATGATAATTCTAGCAAGGTTTCATCAATTTCATCTAAATACGTTTTGAGAAGTGGTGTCACATAAAGGGAAAATGTGCATTTTTTGACTATTTCAGGGGCATAACTCTAGAAATAGGGGGCGGACCAGATGAACAATAGGAGGTGCGCAAGTTCATATCATGATTATGACTCATGCAAGGTTTCATGAATCTGTATCAAATACTTTTGAGCTAGGCGTGTCACAAGGTGAAAATGTGCTATTTTGACTATTTCAGGGGCCATAACTCTAAAACTAGGGGGCGGACCCAGACGAAAAATAGGAGGTGCGCAAGTTCATACCATGATAAAGACTCATGCAAGGCTTCATCAATTTATATCAAATACTTTTAGAGCTAGGCATGTCATAAGGTGAAAATGTGCATTTTTGACTATTTCAGGGGCCATAACTCTAGAAATAGGGGCGAACCCAGACGAAAAATAGGAGGTGCGCAAGTTCATATCATGATAAAGACTCATGCAAGGTTTCATGAATCCATATCAAATAATTTTTGAGCTAGGCATGTCACAAGGTAAAAGTGTGCATTTTTGACTATTTCAGGGGCCATAACTCTAAAATTAGGAGGCGAGACAAAAAATAGGAGGTGCGCAAGTTCATATCATGATAAGACTCATGCAAGGTTTCATGAATCTGTATAAATACTTTTTGTGCTAGGCGTGTCACAAAGGGAAAATGTGCATTTTGTACTATTTCAGGGGCCATAACTCTAAAATTAGGGGGCGGAGCCAGATAAAAATAGAGGTGCGCAAGTTCATATCATGATTAATCATGCAAGGTTTCATGAATTATCTCAAATACGTTTTGAGCTAGGCGTGTCACAAGGTGAAAATGTGCATTTTGACTATTTCAGGGGCCATAACTCTAAAATTAGGGGCGGACCAGATGAAAATAGGAGGTGCGCAAGTTCATATCATGATTATGATCATGCAAGGTTTCATAATCTTATACAAATTACTTTTGAGCTAGGCATGTCACAAAAGGGGAAAATGTGCATTTTTGACTATTTCAGGGGCCATAACTCTAAAATAGGGGGCGGACCCAGAGAAAAATAGCAGGTGCGCAAGTTCATACCATGATAAGACTCATGCAAGGCTTTCATCAATCTGTATCAAATACTTTTGAGCTAGGCATGTCATAAGGTGAAAATGTGCATTTTTGACTATTTCAGGGGCCATAACTCTAAAATAGGGGCGAACCAGACGAAAAATAGGAGGTGCGCAAGTTCATATCCATGTAAAACTCATGCAAGGTTTCATGCAATTATATCAAATACTTTTGAGCTAGGCTGTCACAAGGTAAAATGTGCATTTTTGACTATTTCAGGGGCCATAACTCTAAAATAGGGGCGAACAAAAAATAGGAGGTGCGCAAGTTCATATCATGATAAAGCTCATGCAAGGTTTCATCAATTTATATAATACTTTTTGTGCTAGGCGTGTCACAAAGGGAAAATGTGCATTTTCGTCTATTTCAGGGGCCCATAACTCTAGAAATAGGGGGCGGACCCAGATGAAAAATAGGAGGTGCGCAAGTTCATATCATGATTAAGACTCATGCAAGGTTTCATGAATCTGTATCAAATACTTTTTGAGCTAGGCGTGTCACAAGGTGAAAATGTGCATTTATGACTATTTCAGGGGCCATAACTCTAAAATTAGGGGGCGGAGCCAGACGAAAAATAGAAGGTGCGCAAGTTCATATCATGATAAAGATTCTTGCAAGGTTTCATCAATTTATACCAAATTCCTTTTGAGCTAGGCATGTCACAAAGGGAAAATGTGCATTTTTGACTATTTCAGGGGCCATAACTCTAGAAATAGGGGGCGGACCCAGATGAAAAATAGGAGGTGCGCAAGTTCATATCATGATTAAGACTCATGCAAGGTTTCATGAATCTGTATCAAATACTTTTTGAGCTAGGCATGTCACAAGGTGAAAATGTGCATTTTTGACTATTTCAGGGGCCATAACTCTAAAATTAGGGGGCGGACCAGACGAAAAATAGGAGGTGCGCAAGTTTATACCATGGAAAATTTATGCAAGGTTTCATCAATTTATATCAAATACTTTTAGAGCTAGGCGTGTCACAAGGTGAAAATGTGCATTTTTGACTATTTCAGGGGCCATAACTCTAGAAATAGGGGCGAACCCAGATGAAAAATAGGAGGTGCGCAAGTTCATATCATGATTAAGACTCATGCAAGGTTTCATGAATCCATATCAAATACTTTTTGAGCTAGGCATGTCACAAGGTAAAAGTGTGCATTTTTGACTATTTCAGGGGCCATAACTCTAAAATTAGGGGGCGGAGCCAGACGAAAAATAGAAGATGCGCAAGTTCATATCATGATAAAGCCTCATGCAAGGTTTCATTAATTTATATCAAATCCTTTTTGATCTAGGCGTGTCACGAACTTCGGACGGACGCACGGACACACGGACGGACGCACGGACAAGAGCAAATCTATATGCCCCCACCACTCATGGGGGGCACAAAAAGTCACCCTCGAGAATTTTCAAGATTTTTTCTCTAAGTACTCGAATTGCTAAATGAATACCACACATGTTTTTCCAACGGCAGCTCACTGTTGTAAAAAAATCGGCCGCCATTGGCGCTTACTCTCTAAAAAGGAGGAGAACTTGAAAGTTCACGTGAATTACTCGGGGAGCAACTCAAAATTGATTTAAAAATGAATAATCGTCGTTTTGTAAATTTGTACAGAAATACCTTGAAAGATCAACAGGTTGAACAGTTCGTATATTCAAAACATAATTTCAAATGCAAGGAAGAAAAATTTACTCGCATGCAACTTGCAGATTCCAAGTTAACTGTAGGCTGTATCCCAAAGTTCGATTTACAAATTAATCACTTTCCCATTTATTTTCCCACCGTCCAATCGGAATACAACTTCATTTTTGTTCTGTGTCGAACAAAAAATCTCAGTCAGTGGCACTCCTGATGATATTCAGGCACCAATTGCACCATACATATGAAACAATGCGTTGATTATACCATTTTTCATACACATGGTTAAAAAAATAACCTGTATTCTACGATCATTTAAAAATCCTTCCTTCCCACTGACTGTATTTCAAAGAATTATCCTCGATATCTATCACCCTTTCCAAAATTAATTTCCATAAAACTACTGCATTGAAAACACACTACACTTTTCTATCGCGTCCGATTTGAAAGTGCCATCACAAATGACATAACACTGAATGACGTCACAGTAGACTTTCCTTACTGTTCATCCACCTATAAACCCGTAATGTTCAGAGCGTGAATCGCGGGTCAAATGCTTTAGAGCCAGATCAATCTAGAATTTTAGATCTACATGATTTAAAGATCTCTAAGGGTTTTGAAAGTTTAATAGAATTTATGATTTTATAGTTTTAATATTCAATTTGTCAAATTATTTTTTCCTGTGAAAAAATCGCTCTAAATTCACAATTTCGAAAAATTTTAATTTTACCCAAATATTTAAATGGAGCTAAAATTTCATCTAGTTTTTATATCAGAATGGTCATTGTTTTATCAGGACAATACGATCATTTCTATATGTCCAACTGGGATAGTTTTGATTTGTTGAAAGTTGCGTCACGTAACATGAGACTGTGTAGGCCCCTAATGAGCCTTTGAAAACAGTTTATTGATGGTACGTCCATGCGCGGATCTACACGGGGAGGCTTTGGGAGTCCGGACCCCACTTGGAAAATCCTAAAAAAGGAAAGAAAAGAAGAAGGAAAGAAAATGGTTTTTCGAAAAGGCAATTAACATTAGGGACCGCATTCAAAGTGAGGCTGATCAACGTAGAGCGCTAATTCATATTTATGTTAATTATCTCAAAAATACAAATAATTTTACTTTTTAATTTAACAGGTGAGCTCATAAATATGTGAAAATAAGGGGTATATTGTATATACAATGGCAGTGGAAAAATTGTTATCAGATGCTCCTAAAATGATGTCGCAGAATGCAGGAAATGAAGCGCTGAATTTCAAAACATTCAGGGGGAGCATGCCCCGCTATTTTCTCTTTCAGCCTGTTCAACAAATACTTATTGACAACTCTTTACTTGTAAATGGCAAACATCCACATAAATAACCTCAAATTATTTATTAAGTATATGCAGACACATGTTTGTCATAGTAAGGGTTCGGTCAGAACACCACTTGAGAAAAATGGCTGGGTCCACGCATGATGTCTACGCACGGTGTTCCGGTAGGGCCATCGCCGCATAGTTCGTGAGCTCGAAACAACGTAAGAACATGACTACGATATTCAAAACTATAATGCTGAAAGTCGAAATCATTTCGTCTTTCCACTATCGTTGTTTCGAGTTTTTACCACCATACTTTCGACTTTTCATCATTGCATTTTGGACTTTCACCATTGTAGGTTCGGCTTTTCATCATCAAAGTCATAAATTTTCAACATCGTGTACAAACTGATACCCATGCAAACTGGTTTACGAGTTTGAACGTAATCAGGTTCTTTTGAATATGAAGGATCATTTTTGTACATGAATTAATATACAGTTGGTTAGGCAGATATTTCGATCTTCATGAATTGTAGACTGAATAGAACTATAAAACATATGTATCTAAAGTCACATTTACGAACCAACATTACACATTACAGTGGTAATCCGTGTTTTATCTCTCAATGATTTCAAAAAGAGGACAGTCTTTATATAATAGATGTAAAAAAGTAATAAAACACAAATGGGTAATATTTTTATAAGAACTTAAGCATAACAGTTACTATCATAATGATGACTTTCAGACCTCTAATGATATTATGAAAGATCCTCAGTTTTCAATTTGGAAGTGGCTAGGTAGCCGGTTCTACCGGAACCTTTAGTCAAAAGGTCTAGGTAACCAGCTCTACATATCATACATGAACATAAGTCAATAATCTTGATTGGTTCTTTGGATTACATCCAAATTACATCCCGAAAATAAACCAATTTATCGTAGTTACTAACACAATAGCTACTGAAAGTTCTGCAAAAATCACGTAACGGACAATTTTAAATTTTAATTCAAAACAAACTTTACGATATCAGGTTTTTTCGCGTACATTTCAATTTATTACGATCATGTCATGCTAAAATCTCGTATATGTGCGATACTTGAAGTATAGGCCTAACCGATAATGCTATCTTTACTTAACACGTGTTGTCATGAAAAAGGGGGTTTCTTTGTATATATCCTAAAAGTTAAGAAAGGAGATTTTTGACGCCGGCCGGCGATTTGTGTATTCAGTATTAATTTTAGATTTTTATAAAGAAAAAGATTAAACGACAAAGTTATCAAGACAAACTTCATGATAAAATATCAGATAACTGATATCCGCTATTTAATTCGGGAATAAATACTAGTGTTTTTTTTCCGCTATGTCAATTGGTTTATCCACAGGAATCGAGAATCTTGTTCGTATTCTGTTTATCAGAATGTTTAAAGCGGCATCATCTAAGATATGTCCTTTTGTTTTTTGTTTTTTTTAAATATGCAGGTAGGCAAGTTATATTTAAGTATTTTAAAAAAAATAAAAACATTTCATAACGCAAATGCGGGCAACCCAGATACGCACGAGGGGAAATTAAGCTGGGCATGAGAAAGGGTAAGAGATTCTACCTTTTTCTGCTTTACAGGTAACATTAATCTTAAAATCAACTCAAATTTAGGGAAGCTCTTAAAAGCATTTAGATCTACTAACGATTAATAGATTCTACTCAAACATCAAAAATATGTTTAAATTACTCTATAACACTGGAAGTTAAACATACTAATTGTTCCCCGTATTATCTTTTATTCGTAACATTTATTTGAATTCATAAAACAACAATGCGACTTTTTTTAGCAATACAGTGTGAACTCGGCCCGAGTTTTATTTTCTAATACATTTAAACGTAGATAATTTTGAGTTGTCCGCTTGAAAAAAGTATTACAGGACGCCGCCATATTGTTTATGTACAAGAAGCGACGCGACGTCATTTAGCATTACGGTCTGTGGAGAAAAATACAAAAATCAACTTCAAAAAAAATATTTTTGGAAAAATGAAAAAAGTGCCTAGAAATATGGACCTGCACTATATAAAAACATATTTTAGGGCTTCATAATGCATATCATAACTTTAAAAATAATGTTAAGCAGATTGGTGGGACAGACTTTAGTCAGGACAACATGGACTAAAAAAATTGATTAATACAGACAGACAGACATTTTATTTCAAATCAAATAGGCTAAAAAGCCCATGATGACGTACATAGTTACAAATACAACAGCGGACAGTGTACAAAAGAAATATATATACAATGACATATATAACATATACGAGTAGCAACACTGACATTGCGTTTAAATGAAACCCTATTAGATGAGGTAAGTACATGTATTCACCCGGAGAAGGCCGATAGAAAATAGAAAGAAGTTACCAAAATAATGTCTTAGAAGAATACATTCAAATATATTAACATTACAGCGACATTTCATCTTTTCGTTTAATATTTACCAGAAAACAGGATAACAACGAGGCTGGTAAGCCGATTACAAAAAGTAGTCACAATCAGTTTAGCTCGTTATTATGTAACACATTTGAAACCACATTTGAACAGAAACAACTACAAAAATACAACAACAACACAATGCCACATTAGCTATATAAATACAAATATAATACATAGTACATAATATTATGTACTACAATATGAAAGCCAAGCCTTGTCAAAAATAAAAATACAAGACTAGCTATCCTACATATGATTTACATTAAACAACATTTAGCTTTGGAGACCTTATACGAAATCAGCAAAAAATAAGGTCAAATTATTTATACCCTAAATCAAATTTTAAAAGAGAAATTACAAGTTCTGTAATTGGTCAGTAAACGTAAAATTAGAGGAAAACAATCAAGATACTTTACTTTGCCAATAGAAAATATAGGTTATACATATTTATGATGAGTCCTTGAAGAATTAACTATACAAAAGTGTGTTTCTTGTCTTAAAGGCTGTATGTGTATAAATACCAAGACGTTTTATTAAAGCTTTGTTTTCTGACGTCATAAGTGCAGTAAATTTAAACATGTTCGGTCTTATCCAAAATCTACGAGGTATATATCGCTGTCTTATCTCTTGGTATAACGTGCATTCAATAATAAAGTGGTATTCATCTTCTAATTTGCCACAGAGTATGCATTTTCTGTCAGATATGGGTGTACGTTGAGGTTTATTCCATCTACCAGCTTCGATTTGTAATCTATGGGACGATACTCTTAAACGAGTTAAAGCTTGACAAAACTTATTAATATTAAAACAATCTAAGTATGGTTGAAAACGAAAACTCGAAATAGTCTTATAAAATAATGCCCTGCTAGGATTTTGTATTCTTTCATGCCATTTTTGAGCAAATTGATCATTTAATCGTTGCTTTACCAACGAAAGGAATACTTTGTCATCTCCTACACCTTGATAAATCCAAGCCTCTGCAAAACCAAGAGAACATAGCAAATCTTTTAAATAACTGCACCAATTACTTTTATTTGGATTATGTTCAAAATCACTTTTTAACATATTATATGCTAAATATACGTACATATTTCCATTTAATCTTAAAATTCTCAACCAATATTAAATAACACGAAACATATGAATAGTTTTGAATGAATATCGACCTAATTCGCCATAAATGAAATCATTTTGTGTAGTTTTCTTGACTCCAAGTATTTTTTTACAGAATTGCATGTGAACCCTTTCTACAGACAAGTTATTAGAAAAACACAATACTTCACAGCAATAGTTTAAGATAGGGGAAACAAGTTTATCGAACAGTTCTAGCTTATGACATGGTGATATATATGTAAACTTATATAAATATTTGTTAAACTTAAAGATAGCTTTAAGTGCTTGACCCGATAAAGTATCTAAAGCACTACTCAATGAACCACCAGGCGTAAAACAATACCTAGATAACTAAATTTGTTCACTATCTCTACAGACTGGCCATTATAATAAAACAGTGTGTCCCGAGGAAAGGCCCCTCCTCTTCGAAAAACCATAATTTTTGTTTTAGCAACATTCACTTTTAGTTTCCACATACAACAATATTCGTATAATAAATCGATACTTCTTTGTAATTCTACAGCATTATTTGCAAATATGACTATATCATCAGCGTATAATAGCAAGAAGACTTTAAAAGTGTCCATATCTAAACCTTTCATATTACTGTTGATAAAAGAATCTTCAAGATCATTGATTAGCATGGAAAAAAGGAAAGGGGACAGGCATTAACCCTGTCTTACACCTAACATACATGTATATTCATCGCCTAATTGATTACAATACTTAACTCTTGATTTCACGGAGTCATACATAGATTTTATAATGTTTAAAATATTTCCCCTAAGCCCAAGTTTAATTAATTTATACCATAGATGTTCACGTACCACATAGTCAAATGCCTTGGTATAATCCACAAATAAAGTATAAAGAGACTCTCCCTGGTTCAATATATGACTAATTAAACTATTTAAAACAAATACATTATCTACAGTACTCATATTTGATCGAAATCCTGCCTGAGCTTCGATGTACACATTGTAATTTTCTGCCCAGTCTTTTAAACGGTTGTCAATTACTCGAGTAAACAAGTTTCCCAAACTACTTAAAAGGGTGATACCTCTATACTTTTCTACATTGTTAATGCTTCCTTTCTTATGTAATGGTATAACAAACCCTCAGACCACCTGGTAGGAAAATATCCTAGATCAAATATTTTGTTGAATAGATTTGTTAACACTGGCAATAAGATTTCCTTTCCAGAGATAAAGAATTCATTAATTAAGAGATCTGGACCACCAGATTTATTGTTTTTCAGCTGTTTAATTGCTTTAGATATTTCTGAAGGAGAAAACTCATATTTCAGTTCCTGAAACATTATTTTAAACTCATTATTTTCGTATTTTTCTATAAAATCAATTACGTCGACGTTTGGAACAAAAAAATCTGTCCTAAGGATTATTAACTGCCTTAAAATATTCCCCAAAAGTTGAAGCTGATATATTCGACTGTTTTAAACCTGCCGCTTCCTTTAGCATCTTCCAATAAAGACGCGCATTACTATACCTCATGTTTAACAATTTATCAGTTTTAGATTTATCATAACTGAACCTACATTGACGAAGTACAGACTTGTATTCGGATCTGGCCGATACCATATTTATTCTATTCTCGTCATTTTTACAGATTCTATATTTATCTAGGCATTTTTAAAAACGTATTTCTCTTTTCAAAACAATCTTCATTGTACCAAGGTTGATGACTATCAGAACTATAAGAACTACCCACGTTATCATCACGTGACCGATTAATAAAAGGAGATGCTACACGATGTAATACGTTTTCGACATTCTGTATACAATTATCAATACCTTGCTTTGTAACACAAGAATTAATTTCATCCGTTAAAACGGCAAAAGAAGCAAAACCCTCTTCACTATTCAGTTTATCAATATATTCTTGTTTTAATGTATATTTAAAATTTACTCCTGTATTTTCAGCATTATTTGTTATACTATTTACTTCCCGCACATACTGTGTGTCAAATACGAAGGTAACATTCATTAAACAGTGATCTGAAACAATATTCGGTTCATCTATATCAAAATTCAATATATTTTTAAACAAATCGTTTTTACAAAGTAAATAATCTACAACACTGCTACCTCTATGTTTTACACAAGTAAAATTACCAATATTACAATCATTACCTTTTCTACCATTAACAATAGGATAACCAGTCTACTTACAAAAATCTAACAATAGGCGACCGTTATTATTGACATGACCTTGATCATTTGATGACCTTTTACACGGACGATCAATGATATAGCCATCGGGAAGTAAATCACTGTTACCAGAATTTAATTCGTTATGCTCTACATAATCAGGCAGTACATATGTACGCGAGTTAAAATCACCAAAAATTGTATAATTACAATCACTACGGGACAGACTTTCAATATACACTACAGAGTCAACTAATCTGTCAAAGACATTATTATCGACCATCGAATTCCTACTACTATCGTCCGGAATGACATATGACATTATTTTCGCGAACACATTTGCTTCTTGATATCGTAAAATTCTCTGTGCGTTGAAATTTACAGTTTAAATTTTCTGTCCCATGCTTACTTTTCTTTTCCTTATTGGCATTATTTTTCCATTTTGAATGCATAAATATAAATATTTCACAAAGCGACCGTCGATGGTTTTTGTTTAGTACTAAAGTAAACGTCGTTTACTTTTACAAGACTTTCGAGTTTCATTCATAATATATGCCTAAAGTTATCTGCTTACACAAAAAAAACATCTTAAGTTTCTGACAGAACATCGTTTGAAAAAAAAAAATAAAATGAGCGTTGAAAACAGCAACACAGATCGCCAAACAAAATGATTATTACTGGAGTCCTTATTTAAATCGTCAGTCCATAGTATGTTCTATTGACCGGTCTATAGATAAACACTACATTTTGCTTGGCTATAGAAATCTTTAAATTTTATGAAAACTCTATTTCTAATGCCGATATTCGAATGTTTTTGTTTTTTTGTAAACATAACTTTGTTGTACAGGTTAAATTATTTGTCTGATATCGTGTAATAGATCGCTTCTTCAATTGGTTTACTGTCGACTTACTGATGACTTGTAGGCCTATATGCAAGACCTGATTTCGAGATTGAAGAGCAGATAGTGTCGACTATTGACTTGCATGACATTCACTTGTTGTTTTTTTTTATAGTGAATGGATAAAGAAACAATGTGAACTTTGTTCCAGGAACAAATTATGTTTCACTTGAGATTATTTTTTTCAGCCATTTACTATTGTTCTACATGTTAAACATGATCAGAAGGTGATTTTTGTGATTATTATACCCAACAAGATAGTTGACGAATTTTGTAATTTTAACAAAACATTAAAATATGTCTTTCCTGTCTGTCTGCCCAGGTGTAGCAAATCCTCATCCGCTATAAACTTCTGTTCAAATTGTAGCATTGTGATAATGATTGGTGAAAAAGTCTTTGTACGTCGAAATTTACTTCGACATTACTTTTTATTACATACAAGGGAGAAAGCCGTATAAATTTATCTTAAAATTACTGAAATTTTCGAAATTTACTTCCTAATTATGGATTTACGCAATGATATGCAAAGTTTATTTCAAACATGTCACAGAGATACACATAAAAGTGTTTTAGGTAACAGGTGTATTTACATATAACAATACAGTCGTGGTCAAAGAAATGGTTAAGATAACACGGATATGGAATAAGCGATAAACACGACAACGCTCTTATTTTGTACATTCTTGTTGTTGCCATTTTTCTCTGTTATGACGTGTTTCGCTAGTAAGTAAATAAACAGTACTGTTGTTTTTTTCCTTATAAAAAAAGAAGAAAATATCGACGCTGTAAATAAGTAAATTTAAAAATATACGTTGTAATCGTTCAATTTTGTTGAATATTTGAAATAGTTTCAACTTATTGAATTACTTTCAGTATTCTTAAGTTACTAGCGAAATAACAAATGGAGGATTAGCTGCTTTATCATCTATCTTGTCAGGGGTATTGTGTGCTGAAGATAGTAAATTACAGATCATTTCAATTATAGTTGTTTGTTGACTTTGTTGTTCCCTTTTGAAGAACAGTGCGTCAACGGTTGAGATTTTGCGGTAATAGGTTAAGCAGTTTAGACTTAAAGAGAAGTGAGTAAAAAATAAAGATGGTGTACTGTATTCAAAAGTATATAACAAAATTATCATAAATATTTTAATTTTTGAACTAGTATCACATAGAACTTCACGGACTAAAATTATTATACCAATGACTTTGTTAAGAATTGTCAACATATTTATCAATGTGAAAAGGTTATCAGCGGTGTAAATACTGTCTTTAAATCAAAATGCTCTACTTCAGTTGAAAGTACATAAAGACCAATCTTATGATGTAATTTGCCACACTACAGTTTGTGCTAATGTCTAAATATTTTGAAAAGTTAATATTGTGTCCCTGCTTTTCTATTTCACTCTATTCCCATCCTCTTGGTAGGTAACAGTTTGGCTTCGTTTACCCTCGCCTTTTCCCAGCGTACGCCTAAGGCACCCTTTAGAACAGCATTTCTTTGGCGCGATACAGTGCCCTCTCTTTTTTTCCTGAACATCTTTTCCTTCCTTCCGTGTCGAATATGTGATTTCTGAAACGCATTGACAGCAAGGTTAAGATTTGCAATTGAATTAAATAGTTTAGGTAGTTTTGAGCGATTAAAAACGGGAAGTGTTAGTGTAACGTCTTTTATCCGGAAAGCATGAAATACAACATGAATTCGGCGTACGGAAATGAAAATAAGTTTACGAATTAATGGCAGCCTGTGAGTACATTTATTACAAAGGCGCTGTTACTGTATTTCTAACGTTAAAATATGATATTAAAACACCGTTGAATAATTCAAAATAACGTCTTTGAATTAGCATGCAATGTATTAAATGTATTAATCATGGTCAAATATCTAAAAAAATATGAACACGGACCTAGGCATTTCATATCACCATATAATAGACTATATGTTTATTTACAATAATGAGAACATTCAAATTAAATACATAAATTAAACTAGAACTGCATTGTAGAAAATGTCTATTTACAAGAATGCTATGGAAGTTCTGATATTCCCATAGACTCCCACGATGAACAATAGTGGCAGACTGTCACAAAATAAGCCCGTTGTCGAATTGGCCTAATTTAAGGGCTTTAATCTAAAAGTGCCTGGGTCGATATGGCTGGTGATCGAACTTGGCCGAGATTCTTTGCCCACAAACATTGACAGCAAGTTTATTGAAGATCTGATGAAAACTGTTTGACTTAGAGAGCGGACAAGGTTACATTAGCAGATTTTGAGTAATTCAAGGGCCATAATCCACGAGTGCTTGGAGCCATAAGCCAAGAGTGCCTAGAGCGATTTCGCTTGTTATCAGACTTAGCCGAGATATCATGCCCAAAAACATTGTCACAAAGTTTTAAGAATTGACTATAATCCCTTTATCTTAAGTACATCAAAGGCAGGTAATATCGATTTTAGAAATCTAACAATTGAAAGTGACAAAATCATTTTATGAAGCTCACTTCAAAATGATACTATCAACGCATGTTCCAGTTTCTGTTGTTTGTCTTGCCTTAAATGCCACTCCTTCAGACTCACAGTTAATCATATTCCGATATTTACTTTGATCTGCAAAACTAGCTTGGGTAACTTGCAATGACAAAACATCGTAAATATATTAGTCTACTTAAAGATATCAAATGGCCATCTTTCACTAAAATATTTTTATCTTTAGATATTTACTTCAAGTGTATAAACTTTTCGTCAAATATATAAAATTTTACAAGAAAAAAGTCTGCATATTGAGCTACAGTCATAATAAAATGTCATTTAACAGTTAAAAAGTAGCCAGTGTATTAGTAGTAGTAATCTTAAAAATGAAATCTTAATACCATAATATATCTTAACGTTCTACACAAACTATCAACAACTTTTCTTTGTTGTTAAAACCATGTTAAATCCGAACAAGTAGCATTATAGAAATCTTCAGTATTTCTATGGTGCATATTATTCGAAAGGGAGCCAAGTCCTTCGTCCTTAATTTAACAATTAACGATTATCTGTCCTTCCCCCGTCACTTATGGAACATTGTGAATTCAGGTACATTTTCGATTCTTAATTGTGGTACATCATTCATCAAAATTCCTAGGAAAGGAAAATTTATTTGTAAACCCACCCACCCTCTCCTTGTATTTACTTCCTTCTGCTGCTGTTTATATCTAATTTCAGCTTCATACTGACGATATGTACATGAGGAAAAAACTTGTTACACTCTAAATGTCATGGCTTTTTGGACAACCTGTGCTGATCCAGGTTCACATTGAACACTTCGAAAGACATTTCGTGTTGATACGGACTGAAATTCAAGCATGGATATTAACTCTAAATAATATTATTGTGAGCATTTGCCAGCACGTTGTCTGTTTTTTTAATTCATAGTATATGTGAATAACATATTATACTTCCGATATCCGGAGTGTAATTTTTGTTTGTTTTCAACATGTTTCCGAATTTCCGGAGCAAACATTGATACATTATTTCCGATAATTCCGGAATAAATATTCATATTGCATAATATTTCCGATTTTCCGGAATGTATACAAACTACAAACGTTTTCTATATCATTTCCGCATTTTTCGGAATTCTTACATGTCATTATTTCCGATTGTCCGGAATGACAAACTATTTGACAATTCTTTTAAGTTGTAAAAAGCCATGGACAATAAATGCCAAAACATTAAGATTTACATACATCTATTAATAAATTGTTTTTAACTGATTGGAAGCTTAATGTTTTATGTGACAGCTCCATTTTCTAATAATTAAGATTTGCCCCAAATCGTTAAAGTATTTATATGTAACAAATCAATTTGAAATATACCTTTCCGGGTCTAGTCTAGTTTGCATTTGTTCAACCGTCTTGTCAATATACTTCGCAAAATCGTCATATGTGACTGTCCCATGACTTCCCCTGTCCTGATTCGTTAGCTCAGCAAAAAATGTTTCACCCATCATACTGCTGAAATCCCTAGTATTGTACGTTCCTGTCAAGAAATATAATTGCGCTTTGGCGTCAATGTTGGAGATCAGTGCCTCATAAAGTTGAGACAGACACCCATTCACATACATTCCCGCAGGTGGAAAGGAACCGAAAACATAACTCCTGAGTAATCTTTCTCTCAAGTTTAACCTCAGCCGCATCCAGTCTTTTGCAGAGATGCCAGGTTCATCTTCTGCTCACCACCAATCATTAGTAACACGACACAAGGAAGCTGCATCATGATCGCCATTTTCGATCATTGCCGCTTGAACTTGAGATCCGAAATGTGTGACAGCCATGGGCATTGACATTGAATCAATTAATTCAGATTGCATTATTGTTGTTAACAGTGTTTTGCCTTGCTTTGCAACCTTCATCCATGGAGCGTTGTCAAGGTTTTCAATCCCTCCTTTACAAGTTTTCCTTCTTGTCCTTGTAAGTAAATGTCGATGCTCCGAACTTTTATTCGTTTTCTTGTTGTACTGAATTCAGGTCTGTATACCCAGAATGAAGGTTCATTCAGCGGTTCTATCTTAATTTCGTTCTTAATAACAGAATCTGCATACCATGTATCCTTTTCTGTTGGCCATACATATTCAGCATAGGCAATGTTAAGAACTGATTTTGGAACTTTTTTCAGAGCATTTGCTGCTAGCACTTTGAGCGGTTTGACACGGCATCTTTGGGTGTGTTTTCTGTCAGTATTTTTTGGCTTTGTAAATGTAAGTGTACCTAGCTGTTGTTTTGTTGACCATTTCAATCCCAGTACTGTACATATCTCTTCAATTTTTATTTTCTTTCTAGCATATTCTTTAACCGTTACTTTTTTCCTAGAACTGTTTTAAGACATCTTATTGACATCTCGGGCTTGTTCAAGATTTTGTTCGGCACGTAATAATTCCAGTATGTCTTCTTTTTGTTTATTGTCCCATATTCCCGTTTTGTTCGCGCATGTATCTGTTCTTTACATAATCAGTAGTCTAGCGGCATCTGATTCTTTGATTTTATACAGAGCATTAAAGTTTTTCTTTTCCAAGCACGTTTCCGACCTGTCACTGATAATGTTATTGTCTATCCGCGCATTTATTTTGTTTCCTTCAAGTGCATACATCTCTTAAACTTCTATGTCTTTTTGTTCATTATCGTCTTCACTATTTAACATTTGATCTAAACTTACAGCCCAGTCCTCTGTATTGACATTGATTGATGCTATTTCTTCAACAATGAACCGGTCGCTGTTGGTCGCTAATACATTCATTTTGTAAAACTTCATCAAATACGACATCCAAATTTTCTTCATTATTTACCATTTGTTCATTTGCACCTTTTGGCTTTTAAGTTTTCTTCTCATTCCAGCCTTTTGATGATGATTTTGGATGCCTTTTTCTTCCGTTCGTACAAACTATGATCGTTCTCCATGTACAGTTTAATTTGGGAGATTCACTTTGCTCCAAAAACCATTGTGGAACATTTACCACATTCTGCAAGGCCTTCTCTAATTCGGACTTAGATAATTGTTGTACTTTCTTCCAGACATCTTTCTGTAATTGGAATAACGTCAGTGGATTTCCAGTAATGTCGCGCACTACAATATTATGCCATTGTCCATCCAAACTGCATGCAGGCACATAAATACCCGAATCATGGTATTCATTTAGAAGTGTTTCCATAATTGCACGGGTTGTATTCGTTCTACGGCTATAGCCTTTTGCACACCAACATGACCACAGAATTTGATTTTTTGTCCACGTTCTGTCTAGATCAATATGAGAAACACCAAAGCCTCGGTTACCTTTTGACGCCTTAATTCATAGAATTCCTTGATTAGCATTATCAGGTTGTCGTACAAAGTGATTACATTTGAAATGAGTATATCTTCATTTGGAGACAGCCGATTATCTGGACATTCACCTCCTCCTGCAGCAATTGATTGAAATTCTCCGAGGAATTCAACTTTCAAAATGATATTCTTTATTTTTTTCTTTAGTGTCTTGATCCTTGTATCAAGTTTAGTTGGTCTTTTTGAAGCCTTTTCATTAAGAAATTCTCTTGCTAAAGTAAATGCTTCTCTAAATGTTTCAGTATCTCTAGAAACAATGAAATCTGTCGTTATATCGGGTCTCCAACATACATATAATAGCTGTACCACATGTAGCGCCTCAATTTCTGAACTGCATTGTATATAGTACCTGATAGGGAACTCTGTGTGTATTTTCTTTACTTGGCACTTGAACTCAACTGCCATTTTTGTCTCTCCAGTCACCTTGTCTTTTAAGCTTCCGTCCGGGAAAACAACCAAAAATGGAGAATTGTTTTCATCAAATGTTATACAGCCTTCCTCCTGATAGACTTACTGCGGTTCATACACTGGCAGTATCTTCCCTATCAGCGTTGCCGTGGCATTGATTTTATTCTTCGTACCGTATTCCATGTTTTTCAAAGCCTCTTCAGATGGGTTTGTTTCCTGTTGCCCGCAAATAACCTTTAAAAAGTGTTCGCGTTGTTTCTTCAGTCCATCAAGGCCGATTGCGTTGTAAAAAACACTCCCTGTAACTTTAGCTTTATTGCGTAATTCCGGAGTACGTTGTTTAATCTGCCTTGTTCCTGGAGAACTATTTTTTCTTCTGGAATATAGCGTGAGTGGCTAGTAACGTCTACAGAATGTCCACTAACGTATGTGCCTAAAGTGTTCTGAATAAAGGCTAAGCAGTTGCATATATCACTGATAGTGTTAATTGAATTGACAATATACTGGTTTAAATCATATACAAATGCGTCAATAACACTGATAACGAAGACGAATTTTCCATTTCTCCAATCTTTACCACATCTCTCCTCAAACTTTTCTCATGCATATTCAATTTTCTCTTTAATTTCGCGAGCTTCTTTCAAATTCATTGACACTTTTTTTGTGTGTGTTAATTTCAAATCATTTATGACTTGTTCTTTCTCTTCATCAGTTAAATTGTTCACATTGTCATTCAAATCGTACTTGTTAAATAGAGGCAGCACTGTATTATAACGATCAATTTCTAATTCCAAATCAGCTTGTTTTTCTGGCAAAGACTTCCCGTTTTCAAATCCAAGCAGATCTACATCACTGGAATCTGCAGTCAATCCTTGCTTTATTTTTTTGCCATCAAATGTCATACATAAAGCTTTGTCTTGAAATGTTGGTGCTAAAGCTGTCATAACATCTTTGTATATACCGGGTCTCCGTTTACCATGCTTTATTCCCTCTGACTCGTACGGCGAAAACGTTCTCAGGGTAGCGACATTTGGAACTTCATAGTTGACATCTGATTTTGCTGGTTGACAATGGCCCTTAATGGCATCTCCTGACACTATTTGAGTAGTATTCTTAAACCCACTCATGAACCGAAGAAACTTCCCTCCAAACATCTGCCAACTGAGCTTCCAAAATTTTTTTGTTTGATCGCTATATCGCATGCTGCATGTGTTACCATAACTGTGCCACTCAACAATGTCCATAAGAGAAACGAAATATTATGCTATGGTTGGTGGCCATTGTACACTTGTTTGAAAAGGTCTAGGAAAACAGATTCGTTTCCTTCATTTTCCAGCGCTGTCATTACAAAAGGTGCTAGCTTGATCATTTCGTTTATTATGGCATCATTCGAATCTAAATCAGCGTCAACCTCTACCGATGTTTTTGGAGCAATTTCCTGTCTGCACTGATACCTGTATAGAAGGAAAGACAAAATATCGAATACTAAAAGCATTAGCTTGACATTACCAGAAGGTGATTGCTTTCTTATATTCAGAAGAATCCTATGCAAGAAAAGTTATTTGTATATGTTCCTATGCCAACTACCACCAGTCATTCAAATTTTATTTTACGGTAATCATGTAAATGTGTTCCGTTTGGTCTTTAATCTTTTTTAATGATTCTATGAAAAAAAACTGCTGGTTGCAAAGGTAACAGTCATGCATGCACTAAATATTTCTCTGTTTAATTTATGAAATAACTTCAAATTTAATGTCGTCAATTTATATTAAACGTTACCTTAATTGCTTGAACTGGAACCTAACATATCTATTGCTCCAATAACTTTGCAGTTCTTTTGTTTTCATAAAGTACATGTTAGCAGATCTCTGTAATTAACTTACAAACCAGACTTGGTCATTTTACAACCTATTTTTACAAATTACTCTAACTGATCTTAAAAAAATGACGGTGAAGATTGAGAAAATTTAATTGTTACGACCATAAATAAGTCGGCCTTTAGAGTACCTTGCCGTTTATCCATTTCAGTCAAACAGTCTTATATTATTTCGTTTAATTGCGTTCTATGCACCAAAATGATAAAGTAACAGATTTTGGGTCTATTTTAAGAGAAGTTAAAAAGCGTACCACATGTGTCAGTTGCAGGCAACTAGTCAGATTCGTAGTCTTCCACAAATAAAACATTTTCCTTCTCACCACATGTAAACGCTTCTTTCGATCCTAGTGAAACGGAAATAAGCAAGATAAAATAACAGCAATTAAATGTATCTTAAATTGAACCTGAATTGAAACTGAATTATTGACAAACTTAAAGCCAACAACTCGTAATACAGTATATTTTTTCAAGTTCATATCCGGTAGTTTTTACAAGCTGGCCAGTTTAAAAAAAATTCAGACATCCGGTAGTATTTACAAGCAGGTCAGAGTACAATAATTCAGCCATCCGGTAGTATTTACAAGCGGGCCAGTGTAAAATAATTCAGACATCCTGAAGTATTTACAAGCGGGCCAGTGTAAAATTGTTCAGACATCCGATAGTATTTACAAGCGGGCCAGTGTAACATAATTCAGACATCCGGTAGTATTTACAAGCGGGCCAGTGTAACATAATTCCGACATCCGGTAGTATTTTCGAGCGGGGCCTCATACACCAGTCTGCATGGCAACTTTTTGAAATACATTATGAAGTACTTGCACGTGAATACGTATTTGGGTTAATCTTTTTATATTGACGACGTACCGCATGTGTCAGAGGCAGGCAACTTGTTAGATTCGTTGTCTTCAACAGGTAATACATATTCCTTCTCACAGCATGTAAACGCTTCTCTCGATCCTAGTAGAACAGAAATAAGCAAGATAAAATAACAACAATTAAATGTATCATAAACTGAGACTGAATTGAAATTAAATTATTGACATGCTTAAAGCGAGCAACTCGTAATACAGTGTATTTTTTCAAGTTTAATTGGAAAGCGTGTAAACTAATTCAGACATCCGGTAGTATTTACAAGCGGGCCAGTGTAAAAAGTCAGACAATTGATAGTATTTTCGAGCGGGCCCTCATCAACCAGTCTGCATTTCAACTGTTTGAAATACATTTTGTAGTACCTGCATTAGAATACGTATTTGGGTTAAACCTTTTTAAAGTGATGACGTGCCTTATATTCATCTTTCTAAGTAAATTTAGTGTTTCTTGTAAACAACACTGTCTTTATCTGTTAAATACATATATATTTGTTTTGCCGAAACAATAACGTTTTTACACTGCAGATAACAATTTGAGCCTTCTTATAAAAAGTACCTGCAATAAATTCATCAACTTGACGTTCAATATCATCATCTAATTCGGTAATACATTGCACTTCCAGGCATGAACACTCGGCATCCGTTGAGTCTGTAAATGAAATGAAAAATAACATTTATAAAAGTTTATCAATATTTATCATTATACCGAACAAAATTAATTATTATAAGTACATAATTAAAAAATTTTTTAATTCATTTAATTCAACAGTTTCGTCTTTTCAACATCGTCATCAACAAATTCAACATGGTAAACAAAATATCGCAGAAGCTAACGTCACTCTTATATGTGTACAAGGGAGGCAATCATTTCATGAATTGAAGCAGTTATTTGCTCTTACATGCATGTCATTCAAAATATCAGCGCGGTCACATGACCTGACAGTCACTATCGCTTGGTCAGTTGTCAAAAAGGTTGCAAATGTTTTTGGTAGTCAAAATATCTCCATCGCATGTAATTGGAGTTTATCAGTGTAGACAGAAGTGAGATATAATAATAAATATTATTCTAATTGTCAATTTTATAATTACTAAAAAATGAATAATTCTATCTTACCAGTTTCTTTTAAGACATCACCGAGGTGCACTTTCCTTTGAGACATACGATTCATATTACCATTGGACGAAGAGCATTTCTCAAACTGATGTGCTGACTTTTCTGTACATAGGTGGGCAATGATCTCACTAATTGCAGTCAGTTTGTAAGCCTTTTGAGTGGTTTTGCACTTTTTTCTTTTCGCACGAAGTAAAAGTTGGGACTTCCTTTTCATCTTTATCTAAAATAGCAAAGGTACTAATAAACTTTGATAATGTGGCAGTTGACCTCAATACAATAGACACTGTTTATTTTCCAATACAGGTAAATCCAATATTTGCTTTTCAATAGATCTATGACGGATTATCTTTGAACACCCCTGGACTTATTGGACTCAACTGCCACATTATCATAGTTTATTAGTACAGTCATCGAACGATAATTTGATATTTGTAAACAAACGCAGTCGACCATATTATTTACCAGTTTAGGTAAATCACGCATACCCGATATGAAATAATATCT
Organism: Mercenaria mercenaria; assembly: GCF_021730395.1. NCBI lineage: Eukaryota > Metazoa > Mollusca > Bivalvia > Venerida > Veneridae > Mercenaria > Mercenaria mercenaria. The sequence continues at coordinate 25,899 of NW_026461634.1, read as the reverse complement.
CAAACTGATACTCGATGAACGAAGTACTGCGTTAGCGCAATCCGTTAAGCCACTAGGCATTACACCCGAGGTCCGGAATTCGATACTGGGTTGAAGTAAACATTTTTTTTTTACTTTTTTTTTTCAGCGTAGATACAATACCGGTTTTTCCACTGGCTTTGAAAATAATACGGTAATACAACATACACGGGTTTTTCGTGAACATCCATTTATACCTATGGAATGTAAGTACAGTGCCCCCACATTATACACTAACATACCGTTCCATAGCTCGAAATGGCGAACATTGAAAAAGCTTCTGATGAGCGATTTTATTACTCTGAGGATTCTAGGAGGATCATTCGACAAGTTCTTTTGTAATTTTAAAATGATGATAACTTTTCTCTGAATTAAAAAAAAACACATAGCTGTCAAAATGGAGTATTCATAACACAGAATGGTTTTTGATGAGCAGTGCGAAGTGAGAGAATCTGTTCCTGAGACACACAGAAGTAGAAATAAAATGTGGAAAAAGTTTATGGTGCAAACTGAAATGAACAGGTAATGTGTGTTACAAATCAAAGAAAAGAGTAATAAATACATGTAGACCTGCTGGGAGTGACATGAAAGAGCATTTCATGTGTAAGCTAAACATAAACTTTCTGTCAGTTCAGAATACAATTATTGTTGTAATTATGATGTAATGATATTTCTACTATACAATAATGAAAACTTTTAAGCAAGGTATGATGTGTAGAATAGGCAGCTATTTTCCACGCGCATCCCTATCTTCCTGCGAAGACACTTGCAGACTTGTATTTCGCAACAATTAAGTGATAAAATGTTAAGGTACGTGATGGCAATATATAAACATCTTAAGATAGTTTTTAGCTTGACCGGGTCATTTAAAAATGGAATTTGACATCCTGGCCGTTTTCAAAATATATTTGCCTATAAAATGAAACTCTGGATATTGCATTATTCGTTTATTCATTCATTCATTCATTCATTCATCCTGATGAAGGTAATGGTAAATAACCGAAACCGGTTAAACTTGACTCGGTGTTTGACGTGTTGTTGCTCATGTTTATTTCCCAGTTTATTTGTGAATTGTTAAAAAACAATTTTAAAGATAAAACATACTTTTGGGACCTGTAGTATGTCACTGTTGTGACACACCCAAATGATGACGCCATATCAGCGAGAGTTAAAAGGTCCCCTTTATCTTTAACAGGCCGACTTTTTTGCATCTTTTGCACTTTACAATTAGCCTAGGGTCATTAAATCAATTTGAGAACTTTTACTGGAAACTTAACATTTCCCGCCAAATGGGTGAAACGGAAGTATTTTTATGAGATTGGCTCCTTTGATGGATGCGACTAAATAAGTGGACGATATCGGGGACTGTCGTAAATATATATTTTAATTATACATCGACAAAGAGCTTGTTAATCAATAAACAAATAAGATTTTGTTCGTAAGTGTGAAATGAATATTTTGTGTTATCGTGAAAATAGCGTTGCTATATATCTCAGGGTGGTTATCTTGCATCACATATATTTGCATGTTTTATTCATTGACGTAAATAGGTTATCAGAAAGATAAACATAAATCATATCGTAAGTCAATTGTGTTTTCTAATGCTTCTATCGTCCATGTGCATCAGTGACGTCAGAATTTATTGTAAAATTGCGACAACCGCTCTGCAATGTTTTTGGATAATAGTGAAAACAATACCATTTTTGAGAATGTTTAAACCAGTCTTATCGATCTTACGTGACGGAAGCGCTGCAGAGTGTTCCCCTTTAAAGAAAGATGTGGCAGCCAATGTTCTCATGAATATCAAGTCCATAGCACCTATTCGCCTCGACCATCATGGGGGCATATGTGTTATATAAACATATAAACAGTTCGTTGTTTTTTTTTTGGGGGGGGGGGGGGGGTTGTTGTTTTTTTTGTTTTTGTTTTTTTTTTTTGTTGTTTTTTAATAAATATTAACTTAATATTTTAAAATTTAATTTAATTAATATAGTTTGAACATTGCCATCACTGTCTCTTCTCACAAAATTTTAAGTTTTCAGACTGCTATTCAAATCTATAAAAACTAAAACGATCCTTTGGAAGCATAGAATGCAACCAAGCAGAATAATAGCAGACTCGGTTTGATTGTGTCTGTTCATGAGTTCAAAACTTACTACAGAATTGCCACTTCCTACAATATAAACAATCTTTCCGTGGTTCACTTTTACGTTAATTTCTAAAATGATTAGGTTAAAATGAATGTGATATAATGTAATAACATTCTAATTTCTGAAGTGAAATATTAACAATTGTTTTCAAAACGAAAATAAAAAAAAACCACATTCATGTTAAGGAGCATGTTATATTCAGGTATTAGTATTATATCGCACACGTTCCATCATAAATTATTTTGATGTTTGAAAACAAAGTTTATTGTTGGATGCATGAATAAACTTTATAAAGTTTATTCATGCATTCAACTGTAGACTTTATTCATAAAATTTATTCTTGCATTCAATTATAGACTTTATTTTCAAACGTTTTTCCATGCAATTTTAAGTTGTTTAATACATACCTACATTTTCATATAGCAATTTTATATCACAATGACAGTGGCGAGTTAATATGCACCTCTGTTACTGATAAGTATGCGGTATTTTATCTTTATATATCTGTAAAAGTGAAATAACTATGAAATATATTAAACTACTTTATACTAAGTTTCAAGATATGTAGAAATTCTAAGATATTGACTAATCCCGACACTCAGCGCCAATGTAAGGAGAGCTCTTCGAAATATATGCCTCTTACTTATTATAATTAAACTTTTTAAAAGTCGGATGTTTCTTTTCAAAAGACAGTGGCATAATATTCGACAACCCATAACTGTATCAAGACTTGTTTATTGCCAGTTCATATTTTATTATAAAAGTGGAAACTTTCATAATGAAACATAGACTTCCTTTCCAGAGGATACTGAAAAGAATCAATGACAAAAAGAAGAAAACAAACAATGTAATATCATACGGGATACATCTAGATTATGTCTACATCATAAACAAGTACCAACGATTTGTAAAGGTACGTGAGAAATCACCACACACCAGTATGTTTGTAATCCGCATACTGTATTCGGATATACTACATCTAAAAGTGTTTATCTAAGTTGTTATGACAGTATAATATAGAATCATCTAGACAAATGTATTTCCAGTTATCCTATGAACCCTTTTCCTGGCAAATTTCTATAATAAACATGTCCATTTTTTCAATCTGGACAGTACCATACCTGTTAAAAGGGGTATTTATAAACAAGTAGAGGATAATTTGACAATTCAAGGTATATTTGAAATTTTATTTTTCTGAGAGATATCTGTAATATGTTCCTTCTGTGCCGAAAAAAAGTTACATCAGCACCACCACTCGTTACGGAAAACACAAAAGGATCGTGAGAAAGATAGCAAATGGTTTAGCAGTCAGTAATTTACTCTAGAATCTACTTTCAGTTGCTAATTTCAGTCAGATAAGAAAATATTTTTAACGTAAAAGAAGCTTAATATGCCGCATATCCATGCTGCATCATATGTGTACCAACTTCACATACAAGCCACATGTATGTATGCCGTTTAAAGGTATATACATTGTACAAATATATATACTTTGAAACTTGACAGTTACTATTACGTTTCAATGTGAATCACAACGATTACAACTGAATCACTAAAATTTATTTCTCTTCTTCTTAGTCATCTATGAACATAAATTAATTATAGGAATATTAAAATTTGTACGAAAATTGCGTTCACGTTTGGTCATTCTTATGTCCGATTTTTCTTAATGCACGACATGTTACGTGTTGAAACGTGAAGAACTTGAACCCGGGGCTAGAGACATGTGAAAATATCTTACTATGTTTCAGTGAATCATTTTTAACATCAAATATGAAGGGAAACATTTACTTCCCTAAATTGGATTATAAGACAGTTTTTTATTCGCAGAGGTAGGTTACAATTGTTTGTTAAAATAAAATATCATATTGTCAGCTGTTTCTTTCATTTTATCTTAACCATATTTATGATGGTAAATTACACAAATAGTTTGAACTATTTTATGTGGTATCAACAAATGATTGACAATGGGCATCTGCTTTAAGATATTAGAATTATTAGAATATTATAACTAGATATGAGGGTTTCAAAGCTCTTAACTAGTTTCTATTCAATAAAGTTCGCCAACATTTCGTCAAATATGATGGTGTATTTAAAAAAAAAGATGCGAGTGCAATGTCTGATCTTACACACAACGTAAAACAGTCAAGAACTACATGAAACATACACACATGCTAACATACACTTGTCAGGAGCAAACCTTCGCAATGAAGTTGAATTAGAAAATAACGAGGTAACTTTTCACAATCATAACAATAAGAGTGCAAAATTTGCTTCCCCTCCATCGTCAAACAAACATCCTGTTTTGAGTGGGTAACTGTATTTTAGGCCAGACACTGCTATTAATTTTCCCATAGGCTTACATTGTAAGAAATGACAGTGCCCTCTTAAAACTTTCGTTGGCACATAAGGTGTCATTTTTCCTATCAAATAGCCTTCCAGACACAAGAAAATATCATTTTCATATGGGCATGCCAGATCCATTTTGGGGGCGGTGCGTAAGCTCCGCCTCCAATGGAATTAAGACGGGAAAATGTAAGTCCGACACTTCTTAGTGCAGAACGGCAAAACGCATCCACTTTCTACATCCTCTCATAAATAAGAGCACCTACAACAAAGCGCATGAATATGACCTATATTACGGCTATTTTTACACTCTGACGTCATGAGGGAAAATTAGAAAATTACTGAACTTATTACTGAAACCCCACTTGTTTTTAATCAGAATTCTCTCTCTCTCTCTCTCTCTCTCTCTCTCTCTCTCTTAAAGGCAAAAATCAAGGGGTCAAATAATTTTACTGTATCAGGTCAGTGACTTGTAAAGCTAAGCGGAACACTTTTTTATTTTTTTCTTAAAACGACGCCATCTTGTTCTTGAGAATAACTGGCAAAAAGACACATCTATGCGATTATTATTATAAACTGGGCTTTTATTAGGTTTGTGAGACCATGGTACAAATGTATAGTGTATGCATACCGTATTTGCAATTACTACATAAAAGTTTTTATAACAGAAACGCTTAAGGATTTGTTCAGGATTTTAGCTTTTTGCAATTCAGTCTAGGAAGATGTTGCATCTGGAATGGAGTGCTATTGAATAAAATCATCGAGGATACGGGTTGCCTATTTGTTCTGTCAAGCGGCGTTATGGCGTGTGTATAAGTCACGTCATTCGTTTGCTTGGTGAGGATGGGTAATCTGGTATGCATCTGAACATATGACAAATTTTTACTTGGCAGCAAATCAATAATGTTAAGCAGAACAGAGAGGTCAGGCACAAAGCTAAACAAGGTTAGCGTTTGTTTTCAGCTCTTACGTTATAATATTTTTTATTTAAAATGCTCTATTCAGCTGTTCAGCTATTTATTTTTATTATTTTTTTCTTGTACAGGCGCGCAGCTGTACATAATACTCGTAAAGAGGGGCGATGCAGTATAAATAGATAGATAGATAACGGTTTGACGTATTAATTTTTAGATGTCTATGCAAGGTAGTCGAAGGTCTTTGATGATGATCATGAGCTTTACATTTCATTTTATCGTCAAAGCCAGTTGTTCTTTGAAAGTCAACAGGTGTACTACTCCAAAGTAGTCGCAATCGTTTTATTACAAAACGCACATTTTTACAAATAGGTATCCCATCAATTGAACCACATTCTATTAGTGTACACTGAAAAACAAAATGTTTGTGCAATAAATACCACTCCAAACAACTGTTTTTCCCGTCGATTTGCAATTTTCGGAATCGACAATAACAGGTATTCCGTACACCACGTGACCGATTTCTGGTTTCCCAACCTTTTCCATGTCGAATTAAATCTTAATTAAGAAAGAAATAAACTGTTGTTTGTAGCCTAAGTTTTTTTCCTTATCGAACAGGAGAGATCGCCCTGACGCCACGCATCAACACCTGTTTATCTGATGGTGGGCAAAACAAATAATTTTACATTGTGTATGGGATCAGAAATTTTAATTGTTAATAATTTTTTCGTTCATTTATGGATTTTAAAAAATCAAAACGTTTCGAAATGCTTACGATATTCATATTTTGTTATTCAAATATCTTTTGAAAATGTTTAAATGACATACGATTTAAATAGCGCCGTAGATGCCCTCAACTTTTAGGAAAAACACTGTAAGTTAAGCGTTCATAATTAATCCGTTTTATTTCGAAATAATAATTAAAAGTTATCACTAAATGCTTATTTTTTATCCTTTAAATTGATCAAAAAATTATTGATATCATTTGTGTTTTAAGTAAATATAAGCCGTTAGAAAAACATCACAGTGTCTGTTAACCAAATACATGGACCCATCCGATCTTTTCTTATCAGTTCTATAAATAGTCTATTTTTAATTTAGCCTATTCTATTTTAATCAAGGATTTTCAAAAAAACGGCACTGTGGCAGAGAAACTTCCCAAAATGCAAGATAACATTTCCCAAAATCACACCAACAAATGGTCATGATGGTTTAATTTTGTTTACAGTTTAGTTTTATCGGGGGGAAGGATTGTCGGGTATCGATTTTTTGTCTTACTATATCGCAAAGTACTGCGTGTTGCGCAATACCAGTCTAATCCGATAAGTTCCGTGTCCCGGATTTTAGATTTTAGTCTGTGCTTCAGAGGAGATAAATTTAATTCATATTTCTACGGTGTTCCGTTGGGGCCATCGCAGTTTCGCGTTGTCGTCCTAAGGGCGAAAACGCGATACTTTGACGCGAAAACACGATGCTATAACGCGAAAACACGAAGCAAAAAATGTCGCGTTTTCGCGCTGTTAATATCGTGTTTTCGCGTTTTCGCCCTCGATCTGCCATCGTCTTTTCGTGTTTTCGCCTTCATGGTAAGTAGGGCGAAAACGCGAAAACACGATATTGATAGCGCAAAAACGTGATATTTTTGCATCGTGTTTTCGCGATCTTGTATCGTGTTTTCGCGTTTTCGCCCCTCAACTGCAAAGGCGAAAACAGAATGTTTTAATATCGTAATTTCGCCTTCCAGTTGGACTTGCGCAAACGCTTGCAAGGCATTTCGAGAGACCGTAAATTCGACCCCGCTACATTTCAACCCCAACTCCTTGGACATTTCAACCCCTCCTTGGACTTTTCAACCCCAATGTGATCACTACCTTTTCGACATCCATTCTGTGATATGCATGGATGTTAAAATATGTAGCAGTGTAGTTATTAATCCATTTTAGAGTTAATTGATAAAGATAATGGCCCAGTTGTTCGAATCTTTAACAGTTGATTAAGCTAACAGTCGATTAACTTTTAAAGTAATATTTCAACATTTTAGAAAACTTTGAAAAACAAATGTATGACTTAAGGATTATGAACACTAAAACGTCTTTACAGTAAAATTAAAACATCACACTAGTGTTTCCCACCAAGACTAGTATTTTGAATCAAAATTTAACAGGTGATTAGTTTAACAGTCTGTTAAAGTTTCGAACAACTGGCCCAATATGTATAACATGTCATAGAATGATGAAATCCGGATTGAGGGTTATATACAAAATGTAGGTTTAGATTATTTTTAATATCAAGACAACTGTTATTCAATATTATCCGTGTATTTGCCTGCTCGCCTGTCTACCTTTTCATCAGTCAGATAAGGTAGAACTTGCTATGACTCTATAAATGTGTTTTTACATGAACTCTTTTTATAATTAGAAGGCAGTCTGAAGGATATACTTACGTACCAGTTTACAAGTATTCTATTTAGAGCAGGGAAATGTCTCTAAATGTATTCCTCTTTTTTGTTAGTAAATATATATAAATACTGTGTGAATCTTGGCGATGCTTTTGTTGAAAAACACTAGTGTATAAAACGGCAATGTTTTAGCCGCATCTGCACTACGAAAATCGTAACATACTAATAGAATAACAAATTATCAACTTTAAGATGTCATCGTGAAAATCTCAAGTTATGCCCCTTCAACGTCTCCCCCCCCCCCCCCCCAAAAAAAAAAAAAAAAAAAAAAAAAAAAAACAGCAGAAACAACAACTAACATTTGGACTGGCGAGAAACACAATGGCACACTTTAACAAACAGCTACAAGGTCAGAAAAAGATAGAAACTGCATGCCGGGAGTCAGTTATAGTTTCCATACAGCACTATATATAGTCAGAAAAATACTTGCATGCAGATTTACAACAACATAGAAATATTGAATATTTTGCTATTATGCGAAATAAAACTTGTTTCTTTTACATTTTCACACCAGTCGTAGAAATAGAATAACCACCCAAATCGCATCAATACTTTATTTGCAAAGCACGTCGGCTTGAGTTTCGTGATCAGTTCAGTCGAGAATAAGCCCAGTGCTCTCTCTATATTTTATCTATAAATTATGTGTCGTTTTGTCTGTCGTTTTGTCTGTTAGTCTGTCTGTCTGTCTGTCTGTCTATATATATGTATGTTTGTATGTCATTTACTACAAATGGAATCTGCGATAGTTTGTCCTTGAAATGAAAAATATCCTGTGACAACTAGCGGGAGCTAAAAGAAGCAATTTCAGATTGGGACAGATGTTGTTTATCATGTGTATGACTATATACCATGTACAAGTCTTTTATAAAATTCTGTTGAGCATTATTTAAAGGTAGTTTCATATAAGGAAAGTTAAAAAAAACAAACATCATTTTCAAATTTTAAATGTGTTGGTGTGTATATAATCAGCGAGTATCCGAACGTTCTGAAAAATTGATAAAAGTGTGTATATATCTTTCTATATTTTATGTTTTCCAGTGAAAACACATCTGAAATAGGACTAATTGTTTTATTGTTCCTGTTTTATTGGTAAAACATTCGTGAAGATTTGGTATCCCTCTTCTCGGCCTTTTCGAAAAAAAAGTGACCGAAAGGAATGTTGTGAACGTGATTTTAAGATAAACATGTATTCAAGTTCATTTTATTCATTATTTACTTGGTTGTTGTTTTATTCATTTTTATTGGCGTAGTCCTAGCTAGTTCAATCCATTGCTAATCAGTTATAAGTGCAGTGAAACTTGAATTTTGAGACACATTTTCAATTACAAGACAATGCCAGAGTATCGTTGTAAAATCGTATTGTTTTAACATTAAGTGACTAAATATTATTGTAAGAGAACAAAAAGGGATCTGCCAAATAAAAACAAGAGCACTGCAATGCATAGCAATATACACAAAGCAAACATGCCCTCTGCACGTCGCCTCAGTGTGTTGAACATTTGTGCCAAGTTTCTTTGAAATCCTTCAATCAGTTCAAGAGTTACAGAGCGGACACAGCAAAGTCATATTTGACCTTTCACTCCTAAGTGTGATCTTGACCTTGAAGCTAGTCATCCGAAACAAGCGCTCTGCACCTCGTCTTAGTGTGGTGAACATTTGTGTCAAGTTTCTTTGAAATCCTTCAAGCAGTTCAAGGGTTACAGAGCGGACACGAAACATACTCATATGACCTTTGACCTCTAAGTGTGACCTTGCCCTTGAAATGAGACATCCAAAATATGCGCTCTGCACGTCGTCTCAGTGTGGTGAACATTAGTGTCAAGTTTCTTTGAAATCCTTCAATGGGTTCAAGAGTTACAGAGCAGACACGAAATTGCTAACGGACGGACGGACGGGCGGACAGACGGACACCGGGACCATAACATAATTCGGGCGTATAAAAATCTGTTATATTTTACGTTATTGACACTTTTATTACAGCAAGTCAAACTTATTCTTAATTTTGTACATTACCCACTACGACTGTACATTTTTGTTTTACATGGTTTTAATAATTCAGCAGCAATTTTACATTTGAACGTCGAAATGTCCGCATGGTACTGCCTACTGTTACTTTACTTTCGAAGTTTGTTGATTGTTGTTTATTGTAAAGATTCCGAACGCTTTGTTTCGCGAAAAAGATTTTTTTACATGTTAAAATGTGATTCAAATGCAAGTTCAAATGAGCGAACCCACTAAAATTATTAGGATTTCTATGGACTAATACACACTCAGTGAACATTGTTACATAAGTAATATTTTTATTAGTCAATGTTTTAAAAACATCCCAACTTTAGAAATGTTTATGCGTACCATTTGGGTATGTGGAGAGTCCTATAGGAAAATATATGTGTCAATACGCAGACCTTTGAAGAAAAAAAGACATGTAAACGAACAACACATGCTGGGAAAAGTAAGCGTGCAAGAAAACTCATTTCATAGGGTGCTTTCCAGGCTCGTATCCAGAAATATTTGATTAGGAGCACCAGCTTATCATCGGCAATGTGCACAGAGTCGGGTATTACGGGAAGGGGTATCCCAACTCCCCTCGTGAAAAAAATGAAATAAGGATATGAAATGGTGGCTTCTGGTGCATTTTTAGATCCAAATTTTAAGTGCAACTTTGATGAGTATAGTCAATCTCTCAGCCGACTTTGAGGCGGGAAGGGGGTTGGGGGGGGGGGGGGGGGGGCACGAGCCCTCTGGACCTGGCCCTTGGTCCGACCCTGTCTACAATAATTGCCTATTTTCATAAAATGAGCTCTTGATTTTCTGCATATACCTTTTTCGACATCTTTAGAATGTTACTTTATGATATTAAAGAAATATCACTAGTCTCTCCATCAGTCACTTTCATTAACCTTACTTACAACATTGTCTATAAAAATGAAAATGTTATTCGAGTGTTATCAGAAATGACTAATTCTCCCACACTGAACGAAGACACGCATTGAATGTACACTACACACTCTGCGTGCGAACTTACGGTGGTATGTTTAGAACATGCATTTATTTTGTTTAAGACTAAATTATCACGACACCTTATCTCGAGCGCAAGACATCTTATCTCGTGGTCACGACATCTTATCCCGTGGTAACGACATCTTATCTCGTGTGCACGACATCTTATCTCGTGAGCACGACTTCTTATCCAGTGTGCACGACATCCTATCCCGAGCGCAAGATATCTTATCTCGTGCGCACGACATCTTATTTCGAGCGCACGGCATCTTATCACGAACCGACGACGTATTATCTCGAGCGTAAGACATCTTATCTCGTGCGCACATTTTATCTCATGCGCACGGCATTTAAGCATTTGGAAATTGGCATGGCACATCGGCCTTCCTAGCCTAGTTGTGTATATAGTTGAAATTTTACGGTTAATTGATTTTCCCCGAAGTCATGGCCTTAATTTGTGGCACTTCTAGGCGATATATTTCCAGTGCAACCAACTCCCTACCGGTGGAAAATCTCTTGATTCAGCAAGAGATCTGCCGGCACTCTTGCAATTGTTCAATGTCTTTAAATTTACACACAAAAAATTTACAAAAAAAAAAAAACCACAACAGAACATAAAAAAAAATAATTCGGACGAGTTTTCGTTATTCCGTAATGACATTTTTACCTATATTTAGTATGCATTGTATGATACCTGGCTTCAGCAGACGACGTTTGAGGTATTTACACGTGCCTAGTAGTATATAGAACTCTTGTATATATTGTATATATTAACGTTTTGGCGTCGGTTCGGAGTTATTTTGGAATCATTGCAGTTTATATTTTAATACAATTAAGTATACAAACAATTGAAATATTAACATTATTTGAATATTCCCCCATACTAAAGTTCCTGACTTTTCATTATAGATTTTTCAAGTAAAATATAATGTATAATCCCACATAATTTTTATAGACTCTCATACATGAGTCGGTTCCTTGTCCAGTTAAACAATTAAAACGTTTTCTTTGTTGTTTTTTTTTTGATGAATCGTTCAGGTTTTGATAATTAAAAGTCGTATACGAGGCACCTCCATACCTTCGTCCGTGTAAAATATACATAAAAGTTATATATGATATATAAAATTTGGGTCGTGTTTTGCGTTCGCGCATATTTCAAATCATACGTGCACGTATAAAACATGCGTGCACGCGTAAATATATACGTCTGCGTGTATATTTTATACACGCACGCGTAAATATGTAGGTGTAGGCTACGATTAAATGGACTTGCACGTGTCTATATTTATACGTGCATTCGTAAATATATACGTCTTCGTGAAATTTTTATACGTGTACGCGTAAATATGTAGATGCGCACTTATATGGACCTGTTTGTGTAAAAATACATGCACTTGTCAGATTGCATGCACGTATAAAAGTACGCGTGTATGTCCATGTACGTGTGCATCCACATCTTTAGAATATACACGTGACAGGGCCGTAGGAACGGGCGGGGGCCCATTAATTTGACTGATTATGGTAATTATCTTAGCAATTAATTATTTTCTGACAGCGAGTCCATTTTAGCTGTGACCTGTCACCAGACATGCAGTTTTATAACTATATTGTTAACCTTATTAGCGTCAAATCAAAATAGACCATGTAACAAGAGCTGTCACAGGAGACAGCGCGCTCGACTATTTCGATGCTGGATAGTGAAACTGGGCACATCTGAGGAAACTAGAGCTTTCACTGGAGTGTTTAATGACTCCAATTGTGGATGAAGATATTGCACAATAGCCTAAGTCTATGTCAAAAATATCAACTTAAAGTAATAAGAGAGGTAAAGATAAAATGTATCAAAACACTATATAAGTATATCCTAAGCAAAAAGGGGCATGATTCATTAAATGTTGGTGCCAGAGTTATGCACCTTGTGTCATATAGTGTGGGTGATGATGTTGAACAACTATTTTAAGTTTGAATCAAATCCATTCAGTAATAACAGAGACAGAGCGAAAGTGCATCAAAACTTTAACCTAAAATTCTAAGTAACAAGAGGGCCAAGATGGCCCTAGGTCGCTCACCTAAGAAACACACCATACTAGTGTAAAACATGTCTGACCTAGTGATTTCATGGAAACAAATATTCTGACCAATTTTCATTAAGATTGGACCAAAAAATTGGCCTCTTGGGATAAAACAAGCATTTTCTTAGATATGACCTAGTTACCTAGTTTTTGACCCTAAATGACCCATGTTCAAATTTGACCTAGATTTTATCAAGGCAATCATTCTGACCAAAATTCATGAAGATCAATTGAAAAATACAGCCTCTATCACATACACAAGGTTTTTCTTTGATTTGACCAAATGACCTAGTTTCTGACCCCAAATGACCCATATTCAAAGTCGACCTAGATTCAATAAGGCAATCATCCTGACCAAATTTCATAAAAATCAATTGAAAAATACAGTCTCTATTGCATACACAAGATTTTTCTTTACTTTGACCTAGTGACCTAGCTTTTTACCCTAGATGACCCATGTTCAAATTGACCTAGGTTTTATCAAGGCAATCATTCTGACCAAATTTAATGAAGATCAATTGAACAATACAGCCTCTATCGCATACACAAGGTTTTTCTTTAATTTGACCTAGTGACATAGTTTTTGCTCTCAGATAAACCATATTCACACTCGACCTAGATTTCATCAAGGCAATCACTCTGAACAAATTTCATGAAGATCAATTGAAAAATACAGCCTCTATTGCATACACAATGTTTTTCTTCGATTTGACCTAGTGACCTAGTTTTTGAGTCTAGATGACCTATTTTCAAATTCTGCCTAGATTTTATCAATGTAATCATTCTGACTAAATTTCATGAAGATCAGTTGAAAAATACAGCCTCTTTCGCATACACAATGTTTTTCTTTGATTTGACCTAGTGACCTAGTTTTTAACCTCAGATGACCCATTTTCGAAATCGGCCTAGATTCCATCAAGTCAATCATTCTGGCCAAAATTCATCAAGATCAATTGAAAAATACAGCCTCTATCGCATACACAAGGTTTTTCCTTGATTTGACCTAGTGACCTAGTTTTTGACCCCAGATGATCCATTTTCGAACTCGTCCTAGATTTCATCAAGATAATCATTCTGACTAAAATTCATGAAGATCAATTGAAAAATACAGCCTCTATCGCATACACAATGATTTTCCTTGATTTGACCTAGTGGCCTAGTTTTTAATCCCAGATGACTTATTTTCGAAATCGGCCTAGATTTTATCAAGGTTATCATTCTGACCAAATTTCATGAAGATCAGTTGAAAAATACAGCCTCTATCGCATACAAAAGGTTTTTCCTTGATTTGACCTAGTGACCTAGTTTTTGACCCCAGATGACCCATTTTCGAACTTGGCCTAGATTTCATCAAGGTAATCATTTTGATCAAATTTCATGAAGATCAGTTGAAAAATACAGCCTCTATCGCATACACAAGCTAAATGTTGACGGACGACAGACAGACGACAGACGGACGACAGACAGACGACAGACGACGGACGCCGGACATCGAGCGATCAGAAAAACTCACCTGAGCATTGCTCAGGTGAGCTAAAAAGGGGGAATAATTAATGAAAAATTGGTGCCAGAGTTATGCACCTTGTGTCATATGATGTTGGTGATGATGTTGAACAACTATTTTAAGTTTGAATCAAATCCATTCAGTAATAACAGAGATAGAGTGAAAGTGCATCAAAACTTTAACCTGAAAATCTCAGTGAAAAGGGGAGATAAATCATGAAATATTGGTGCCAGAGTTATGGCCCTTATGTCAGATGATGTGGATGATGATGAGGAATAAGTATTTCAAGTTTGAATCAAATCCATCAAGTAATTACAGAGATAAGTTGAAAAAAGAGAAAAACTTTAACCAAGGTGGGGACGCGGAAAGACGCCGACGCCGATGCCGACGCCGGGGCGAGTCGGATAGCTCTCCTTATACTTCGTATAGTCGAGCTAAAAATGATAAAAAAGCCCTTAGAAAAGCGTTTCTTTGTCGGACCCAAGCCCAAGAAAAGGGTGAGGGGTTTTATACTATACTCATTATACTGTATTCATTTGAAAATGTCAAAATACGGGGTATATTGTATATAAAATTGCAGTGGTAAAAGTGTTCTTAAATGCCCCCAAAATGCCCCAGAATGCAGGAAATGAAGCGCTGAATTTCAAAATGTTTCGGACCCCTCTACCTAGTCGCCTACTTTTCTATTTCAGCCTGTTCAACAAAAACGTATTGACAACCCTGAATACTGTATTCCTTGGATCTGGGTCGGCTGATTTTTATAATGTGTATTACATGCAAGGTTAAGAAACCGATGCAGTAATCTGAATAACGATTTATACAGAAATCATTTAAGAGATAATCCCAGTTGTGACTGTGGGTATCCCATCGAGAATGCTGAACATTATTTCTTTCAGTGTATGAAATTTAGAGAACAAAGAATCGACCTATTTCACGAAACCAGAACTTTTCATCCTTTAAATGACACACTGCAATTATTTGGATCTGACATGTACTCAGACGAAAGTAATACAATAATTACATTGGCGGTGCATAAATTTATCAAAAATTCTAATCGTTTTCAGTGAGAATAGCTGTGACTTGTAATTTCTACCAGTACCTAACATTTGATATTGATTATTAATCAAACCTCAACTTATCGCAAACGAATACAGTTACTCCTGCCCTTGCCTAGCTTCTGGGAAACAGAGCCATGATGAAAAATAGCAATATCAACATCATATATAGCATTAAACTAGCTATCTTTTTCTATTTTAGTTTCAGTCATACTTTGGTCTTCATTCAATCTTTTGTAATACATGTTATAATTGTTTATTTCGTAAAAGTAATTAATTTTATGTAGTAGTTAATTTTCGAGGGAAGGGCCGTTTACTAATGTTGGCAGAACTTGTGGTCCGACCCTATTGCTATAATTCAATCGATTGTTAATATCCATATGTTGCTGTAATGATATAAATACATGTATTATAAGCAATAAAATATGTTTAAACTAGTTTGTACTTACTCGTTAGCATTGACTTAAAATAAATACATGTCTCAAGTGCTTATCATTGTTTCAGCCGTAGATATCGTAATAGAGGTGGGGACAGCGGAGATGCGCGCAACCCTTTTAACTCATTTTCATTATTGGTTACTGTTGTTTATAATCGTATCAAAAGTTCGGTTGAGAACAGTCTTTTAAAAGGTTGTTTTTAAATACCATGAATACATGTTTGTGTACTGACTGGTGCTCACTATTTTTGTGACCGTTCGATCAAGGTAAAACATTATACCTCAATGCTATTAATGATTTAAATTATACATATTTCAATTTGAGGACAACCGCCTATATAAGGGACTACGTTAAACAAATTAATAATTGCCTTTATTCTTTCAAATAACATAATACCAGTTTTTCAATTCCATCCTCGCGACTTTATTTCTCATGCTCGGGCGATCAGTGAAATTCAAAGTTGCATGTTAAAACATGTTTGTGCTATTGATAGGCATGGTAGACCTATAGACAAAATAAAAATATGAGCCGCGCCACGAGCAATCCAACATAGTGCATTTGCGACAAGCATCCGCGCAATCTGGTCAACTGCCTACTGCAATTAGAGAAACCGTTAGCCAACAGCATGGATCCTGACCAGATTGCGCGGATGCTGGTCGCAAATGCACCAGGACTGGGACGATTATTCGGTTAATCGGATCCAATTCGATTACCGGGTGAAACCGGTTTCAATTTGCAAAACCGGCAATCGCTCTCAAACAATAAACATCACGAGTCGTACTTTATCTTCATGTGTTTCTTTGACCAGCACATAGACCCGCAGTATATTACCGCTAAAACACATCAACTGAACATAATCAAAAGTCTCAGATTTGCATGTCGTGTTATATTTAGAATAAAGAACACCAAAATATGACTTATTAATTGTCACACTGCTTGCAAACGATAAAGTCAGTAAGTTTCAAATGAAGTCAGCTACTGAAAGTACCTTGATATGGTCGTCAGGAAAGAAAACAGCATTTTCAATATGCCCGCCGATTAACCGGTTCGATTCGATTTCAAACAAATGATTAACCGGTTTCAAAATTTTGAAATCGTCCCAGCCCTAAAATGCACCATGTTGGTTTTCTCATGGCGCGGCTCATATGACCTTTTGAACGGATATTTTGTTCTTCAGCTAGAAAAAAAGAAGCATGTTCAAGCGCGTCAGTTACTTTTATTTACGATGATATAAAACACGTGTTTTTTTGGTGGCTTTTTGTGTGTGTGTTGTTTTTTTTCACCAAGAAGTAGCCTACGTATACGAAACATTTACTTCTATTACAAACGGGGCAGTACATAGCTATATTGAAAATTCAACCAAAAAACACGCTGAATGCAAAACAACAACAACAACAACAACAAACACCAAAAGAAAACAGTTATTCCTTAAAAAATGATTTGTAGCAATTCAAACTTTATATAGATATTCAGTCGAAAAATTTACCGTACAGTGTATAACTAGCTTATTAAATACATCTACCCATCAAGTTCATTACAAAAATAAACTCTGGCAAACATGACGGTATCAATTGCCACAACTTGTAACTAATGCAACATAAAGTCTACACAGAATATCACTGCGGTCATGTACATAAGCCGTGATATAGTCACATGCCAAATGAATTTTCATTGCCTATCATACGGAACTAGTTGAATAAAACAACAAAAAGCGGGGCAGCATTTGATATTTTATTGAACTCGTTTAATAAATTCAATATGAAAAGAGACTTATATAATATCCTCTATATAAGTGAACATTTATTTTGAAATGTACGGGTAGTTTGTCAATCCGGCTATCCTCTCTTGTCGTAAGATAGACAGCTAGAAGGTAAAAGACGAAATATAATATGCCGGCTTATATGAGCAGTAAAATCATTACATGAATGTTATATGGAATTGTATAGGTATATGTTTTCTCATGTTACATGGTTAAATACATGTAAAAGGCAAGTGCAGTTTGAATTTGTAAGTTTCAAACGTATTCTCAACATAACAATCTTTCATTTCTGAGATCCAGCTGTTGACCTTGTATTTCGTTTCGTCAAGATCAACATAGCATGGACATTAAGTATAGGATAATGTTTTGCTTTGCAATATATTTGTATCAATTATTCAAACTGTCTTGCATTCTTCTTGTTGTTTTGAGTATAATAAGCTGTACACGCTTTAAACATAAATTGCGCCAGTAACATGATAAATAATTTGTCGTTTGTCTAAACTTGTATATGTATATACTGTCTATATGGTTACTTATGTATAATTTTGTTTTGTAATTCTAATGTTGTAATATTAGAATGTACTATTTGTGCAGAAAATTGAATGTTAACAACCTTCTCCGTTTAAATAATTGTCTCGCCATTTTCGTGCTTGTAAAAACCTCATGGGCCAGTTGGCCTAAAGGAAAATTGAAAATAAACTTATCAAACTTATGCCTGTGAATAGGAAGAACTTCTTTTCAAATTTCACTAGTTTATGTAATTAGTTTTTATGAATACAAAGAGAGTGTACGAATGTTACTGGCGAGCACTCCAGGAAATACAACTGGGAGCATGTATATGTTTATTTAACAGGAAACATACAAAACTATATACAAGTCGTGCATAAAATAAGATAATAATTTCGTGAAATCGCCAACAAATGTAGACATTCTCCATATACCCCTATACACCTGTAAATAGCTTTTTCAATACATTACCATCACGTCGCATAATTTAAATTTACTCCGCTGTCTTATAATTCTGCGCACATGACGTAATGTCAGTGTTCAATTTGAACGGACACGACATTCCCTGCAATTTCACTTTCTTTTACCACGTATTTCAGTTTCCAAGCGGACGTACGAAGTAGAATATAATACGTTACGAACACTGGGGAAATTCTTTATGAAAGGCAACCAACTTCGGGCGAACACGGAATAGTAGTAGGTATAAATGGGTGGTGCCTCCCCGATATTTTTGCACAGACCGATATTTTTGCACATACCGATATTTCTGCCCATACCGATATTTTTGCACATCCCGAAATTTTGCACATACCGATATTTTTGCACATACTGATATTTTTGCCCATGTAGATGTTTTTGCTCGTGGTAATATTTGCATATACGAGTTTGCTGTATGTAGAAGATAACTTTAAGGGGAGAGCAATGTGACAATGTACGAAGAGTTATTGTTTTTTATCAATCACTGGAATAGCGGATCTTTCGTTTATTGCCTTTGAAAGACACATTTCCACGCTAAACTTATCATTGAAATGCTCTAATGTATTGAAAATAGGGACTTGATATTACATTTTATATGAAATAAAGAAGGAACTAATTTGGTAGTATGTAACCTGTTTACATTTTCAAAACGAGGCTCTTTACTTCTGCATTTTGCCAAACCTAAATTTTCGTGTGTAAAACTGGTAAATGATAGATTGTGGACTTAATGGAACGTATTGTGCGATTTAAATCAATAGGAAATAGCTTTTGTCAAAAGACAAGTGAACATCTGACCGTGAACAAACGTTGGATGTGCTAATAATGATAGTGATATTGGATGACCTCAATTCGGATAGTGTCATTTTGCGCCAAAATTGAATACGCTATCAAGAAAGATGCCTTGTTATATGTTGTATGTCATTTTCTCGATCGAAATTTTGTATGTTGTGCTAAAATTTCGGTTGGAAAAAATATGGCAAGGTATTTGTAATCCACCTATAATCAAACGAGGATATGACAGAATAAACAACAGAACTTTGTTATTTGCCTTTGAAAAGACACATTTCCAACCTAAACTTATCATTGAAATGCTTTAAAGTACTTAAAATGGGGTCTTGATATTACATTTATATGAAATAAAGAAGGAACTAATTTGGTAGTATGTAACCTGTTTACATTTTCAAAACGAGGCTCTTTACTTCCGCATTTTGCCAAACCTAAATTTTTATGTGTAAAACTGGTAAATGATAGACTGTGGACTTAACGGAACGTTTTGTGCGATTTAAATCAATAGGAAATAGCTTTTGTCAAAAGACAAGTGAACATCTGACCGTGAACAAACGTTGGATTTGCAAATAATGATAGTGATATTGGATGACCTCAATTCGGATAGTGTCATTTTGCGCCAAAATTGAATACGCTATCAAGAAAGATGCCTTGTTATATGTTGTATGTCATTTTCTCGATCGAAATTTTGTATGTTGTGCTAAAATTTCGGTTGGAAAAAATATGGCAAGGTATTTGTAATCTACCTATAATCAAACGAGGATATGAGAGAGTAAACCACAGAAGTTTGCTATAGGAAATGCCACGGAATACATTTTGGACAACTAAGGTATGAAACAGTCGTTTGTTTTAGTATCAATTTCGACGACTATGGTAGGTTAATTTTGTATAATGTACTGGACAATATTATTTGATATAGTCAATAATTTGTCTCAACATTGTCAACACAAACGGTTATGAGACACTAAATTTGTATTAGAACCAAGGGCTCCTTGGTTACTGACAGTTGCTATGTGTGTTGTTACAACAATTGCAGAGATGCTTGAAATTCATCCATCTAAAACGATAGGCTTCAATTTTGTCACTACATATTCTTCTCTCACTAGAATCAGCAATTTTCTAGCTGCTTATGACAGCTTTCTCCGTATTCCTGAAATCCATATTTTTCCCGCGCTAAGATGTCTCTAAACATTTCATTTTTTATTTCAGTAAAACTGCGCGAATGATAAATCCCTCATACATCAAAGTTTCAAATTAAATAAAGTTCCTGCCTTGAAAAGAAATTCAATTTACATTTAGATTAGAAAAACTACATGAAATAAACAATCTCATCAGTCATATAGATTAAAAATGTGATGACTCCAATTCAACTGTTCGTATATATCTAATTAAAACCAGCATGAAGTTAATATAGATTCAAGTTTCATTTTTATTAAAAAAGCTGTGTGAATAGTAACATCATCAGTCATATAGATTAAAAATGTCACGTTTTGAAAGAAATTCAATTTACATTTAGATTGAAATAAACAATCTCATCAGTCATTTGTATTAAAAATGTGATGACTCCAATTCACCTGTTCTTATATATCTAATTAAAACCAGCATGAAGTTAATATAGATTCAAGTTTCATTTATGTTAAAAAGCTGTGTGAATCGTAACATCATCAGTCATATAGATTAAAAATGTCACGTTTTGAAAGAAATTCAATTTGTACTTACATTAAAAACCTGTCAGCCGAGATAATCTAATTTCAAACGCCCTTCATTTACATTTAAAATTAAATTCTATAAGTAAACGACCTCATTTTTCAAACAAGATCTGACAGCTTTAAATTAAAAAAAACATGTGAGGTCGACAATATAATTAATTGTCAAGATTAAACTGTCACCTTAAATAATCAAATTTCAAATTCCTGCCTTTGAAAGTATATTTTCCCACAAGTTTTCAAAACATCTCATTTACATTACCACTTCTTAAGTTTGGGAATGGATAGGCTATATAAACTCGGCTAAGACAGTTACATTTTACTTTACCTTTCAAACACTTTGTAATATAATTTCGATATTTTATTTTGTGATAATGGCCAAACCTATCAGGATAATTTGGAGCTGAGATATTCTATTAAAACCATAGAAGAGCAACTACAATGTATTATGCAGTGAGGTAAGTTCACATTTATGTATGTTTGCCCGATTGATATTACTTCCTTTTTTTTTTTTGATAGCTGTAAGTGAACATTTATTTTTGATAAAACGAGTACGTGATGTTTGATGACTTTTGAGAATAGATACGGTAAGAATTAATGATGAATATTTCTTTCAAACCAATGAGAATTCAGCATGCATATTTGGGAGGAGCTGATGTTCAGCATTAAAAAGACGTAAAAATCAAACTTGTTACATTTTTGAGTTCGTTTCTTTGTAAACATACATCATCAAACTAAAAAGGATTGTTTACGGAATTTATACTGCTCAACGTGTAAGAAATGGATGACAGATCTTTATGTTACTCGTCATGTTCAAAGTAAGTCACATTTTACAAAGAAGAATTACACGAAAAGAGGCTCTAAATTTAAACGTAGTACCAGCAGAGATTCAAAATCAAACTGTAAAGCAACAGAGACAAGCAAAACGTCAGGGATATAGGAATATAAGCATTTAACGATACAATGAGACACGACAAAAAGTATAGCCACGATCACGATAACCGCCTGCTAGTGGAATGCAGCAGTTTTGAAAATAGTCAGCTATTCACGGTAAATGTACACGAACAAGTAAAAACGGAACTTTTTGTGGATGAAGCACAGCATAACACGTTTGAGGAAATTCCCCTGAATCAATTAGGTGTTCTTGGGATTATGTACGACTGGGACTTTGAGTCCGCACTGCAAGGTGTTGAAAACCGCGCCAACGTTTCTTACGAAAGCGCGGGACACTTACAACCAATTTCGGTTTATGAAGTACAAAATGAGCTAAAAACATCTACAGAGATTCGAACTGAAGTGCTCAGTGGCGCGTTTTCAGAGCCGTCATGTACTGAGTATCATGAGAGTCAAGTTTCGTTTTACAAGTGTCGTTTATGTAATCCAAACTTTTACATGAACTACGAAAAGTGGTAAACTATTTATCTGAGTGACGGTTCATTTATAACAAAGCATGAGTTCGAGTGACACAATACTTTTTGGCTGTCATTTAAAATGGGAAAAGTACGCGAATTATGAAGACCGTCTTGCTATATTTCAAACTTGGCCTAAGCAGATGAAACAGAATAAATATGAATTAGCTCGAGCGGGATTCTTTTACACGAAGGAAGCAGACACAGTTCAATGTTTTATGTGTAATGTTAGAGTCAGCCAGTGGGACGCTGATGACATACCTGCTATTGAGCATGAGAAACATTTTAGTGGTTGCAGTTATATGAAACTCACAGGCACAGGAGAAAACAAATCAAACAATTTACGTTTGTGGGACTATGAAGCATTTTCCGCGGAGAATTATGACATTTAAACCAACGCCAAAGTAGGCACGACATGGAGTTGAATAAAGTGTCTTTATTACAGTCTTATTTTGACTTTTTCTACGCTAAAGAAATAAGTGTGAACATGTACTCTGTTTTCAAAACGAAGTGTTTCGGATGTGAACATTTTTGTTTATCACAACTGGATCATACTTGTTTATCACTGACGAATGAACAGCAACTAGAATTATATTTTGAAGACATCCTTCTCGATGTGAACGAATCTAACATTTTATTGAAATGGAATAAAGCAGCTTCTGCTCTTGAGCTGTCTCCCGAACTGCTTGAAATGTTCAAACTGAAACTCTACAGCAAAGACTGGCGCGAAACGAAATGAAAACATCAAGTTGGAAAGCTAAAATGATAAAAATGACTGTTCAGCTAGTGCAGTTAGAAAAGAAATTCTGTTAAATGTGGTAGAACAAAAAAAAACTGTTAAGCTTCAAGACTGATAAAAACTTGAGATGTCTGTTAGTTTTGTTTGATTTCTATTTATGTATTTCTAGTAGATTTAGTTCGTCGTGTTGGCATGTAATAAATTAAACAGTATACTGAATTCAGTTGTTTTGTATTTTCTTCACCTGCCAGTTAGTACGTAGATCAAAAGTATAAATTTGGATGTCAAACGTTGTCTGATTTCATTTTGATACATTTCCTTGGAACATGGAGAGTGTGGTTAAGCTCGAAGTTGACTCTACGGCTCAAGTGATAGGTTAGTTATTTTGTTAACCAAAACCGTTTTACTTATACATTGTTTGTAGTTTATTTTCACTAACACTCTTCAGTTTAAAAGATATGTATGAAAACTGATTTCAAGAAATCACATTCACTATATCCTTGATTATATACTTTTGTAGGTCCCAGCAACGTTGGAAAGAGTACGTTCGTCTTCCAACTATTAAAGCATGCAGATGGAGCTTTTACTAAACCCATAAAAGCCGTTTATTACTGCTACAGTGTAGACCAACCTCTGTACACCGAAATGAAAAAAGGTATACCACACATCACCTTTTTCGAAGGTCTTCCCACCAAAGCTGAAATGGAAACCTGGCATTTGAAGGAACCAGGACACAAGGTGCTCGTGATTGACGACCTTATGTTTGAGAGCAGTAGTGATAAATCAATGAGTCAAATCTTCTGTAAACTAGCCCATCATTTTCGGTTCTACTGTCTGCTTATTTCACAAAATCCGTTTTGCCCCGGTCGTGAATTTCGCTCCATAAGTCTTAATACGCACTATTTTTTTTTGTTCAGAAACAGCCGAGATGAATAACAGATACAAACATTAGGTCGTCAGATTTTTCCCGGGCAAGTGAAGTATTTTATAGATGCCTACAAGAAAGCAACTTCCGAAAAGTAAAGATATCTTCTGGTTGATCTTTTCCCGCATTCAGATCCCAAATATAAGCTTAGAACAGACATCTTACCCAATCAGTTAATGATAGTATACCAACCAGAAAAGGCAGCATGCATGAGCCGGATAATCAAGTAAGAAAAAGGACTTTTTAAGGTTACTTCTTCATATAACTGACAAACAAAGGAAGATTTTATTACAAGCGATAGAAAAACCACAGTTAAATTCTATCGTGCAGATTGTATACAATGTTATAATAGGTCATCGTTCATTGGCAGAAAAGGATAAAAAACGGTTAGCAAAACGCAAAACTGTTATTCGTCAGTTTGTAAGCAAAGGAATTTCACTTAGAAAGAGAAAAGAGCTGCTACTGAAATATTTTAAATATAGTTTACCTTTTATTGATGTAATCAAAACTGAACTTATCTAAAAATAAAATGGCGCGCGAACTGGTGCTCGTACCTAAGAGTAAATACGAAAATTTGCTTAAGCTTGCGGAAGAGAATAAGCAGTATGAGCAAAGTGGTGGACAGCTGGACAGCAATACTGAAAAGCCAGTGATCACGGATA
This sequence comes from Mercenaria mercenaria, assembly GCF_021730395.1. NCBI lineage: Eukaryota > Metazoa > Mollusca > Bivalvia > Venerida > Veneridae > Mercenaria > Mercenaria mercenaria. Next base: position 975 of record NW_026461634.1, on the reverse strand, counting down.
TGAAATCGGAGACAAGTATTTCCTCTGAAAAACAGAGCAGCAACAGAGATGAAAATGGAAAAAAGGAAACCATGGAGAACGATGAAAAGCCGAAATTTTATGTAGATAAACTTCTATCAGAAATGCCTTTTGACAGAATAAAGTTAACATCTTCAAGAAAGAACAAGAAAAAAGGCGCTAACTTGCATCTTTATGAGAGAAAGCATACACAAGTCAAGGGAAAGAAAAAAGGCGTCAAATTGCAATGGATAAACTATACCATATAACCAAGGTAAAAATTCATTGAATAAATCGCCTTCAACAACAAGCTGATGGAAAATTAGTTTTCGCGCGGCTTTCAAAAAGACTTTTCCCACGACCTAAAAAAAACACCGCTGATTTTAATGAAGCACGTGCCGAAATGGTCTGATTTTTTTTTCATACAATACATGGCATTGAAAAACAATCAACTGGAAAATACCCGTTGGATTTTACTCAAGTTTATTAAAACTGTCTTATGAAAATAAATTACCCCGCTCCCCCCTTCTTCCACCCACCTGCTGATAATCTTTATAAAAATGTAAATTATATCAAAGCATGGTTATCAAAATAGTTTGTAAGCTTTAACGTTTTTAATTTTCAAAACATGAAATTTGGATGGGTCAGTATTTTTTTTTAAAAAAAGGTTAGACTCATGGAGGAGAAAATAAGTTGATATATTAAGAGTAAACTCAAAAATGAAATCAAGTCAGTGTTGAAGAAGCAGTCAGCGTGTGACACTTTGGATACTTTTTATTTAATAATAATAAGGATTTTTTTGTGTTTTGAAGAATATAATAAAGAACTATGGAAGAAAGAGGAAATCAGGCGGAAGAAAGTAGTGATGATGAATTATTTAATCCAGAAAGTCAGAAAATAGATAAAGAAACAAAGCTAAAGTGTGCGATATGTTCAAAACAATACAAAAATAAAATAACACTTAAGCAGCATATGCAG
>NW_026461633.1:0-63951 GCF_021730395.1 Mercenaria mercenaria | reverse complement strand
TAAGGCCATAAATTTCATTGTTGGAAAATGTTAAAATATCAGACATGTAAGATGGCACCAGATTTTTTGTAGTTTTAAATATCATTACTCCAGTATGGTATTTGCATCGATCAGAAAATTTCATCCATCCGAGTTCTTTTAACATTTCAGATTTACTTGTCTGCAGTTCTTTATTTAAAACAATTCTAGCAACTCTTCCTTGAAGTGCAAAAATCTTATTTAATGAGCCTTTACTGCATGTAGACCAAATTGTACAGCAGTAATCTAAAACAGACAAAATATATGCAAATTTAATGATTATTTTGCATTGAAAGAATCATTTTATAACATATACAATCGATTTATGACTATTAAGACTAATTGTGATGTGTTTAGAGAAAAGTCTTATTTCAGCTCTTATAGGCTATATACCAATAAAAGAAATTGTTCTTTGTTTCATATAAAATACAACTACTTCAGAACAATTTTGTTACAGTTTCTAGATTTTCACTCCGTCGTAGACCTATTTTCCACAAGATATCCATACATTTGCTTCAAGAAAACGAAAAGAAAAAGAGGTGTTGAATAGTATGCAGTGAAATGCAAGTCAGCTGAAGTCAGGTACCCTCATATTGCCGCATTTCAGAAAGCGGTCCGCAGAATAAACACCCTACTTTCGTTTTCAAGTAAACAACTCGAAAACATGCGAATATTAGCATGAAAAGTGTCCTATTTTATGTACAATTCATTCCACGAGTGAAATAATGCCCATTTAGCCCCCGATTTACGCGCAAATGCGCGAAAAATGGAAAATTTAGGATCTATTTATTAGGGACTTCTTTCGACTACACCACGGATGCATATTTTGGACCGAATTACAGCATTATGACCTATAAGAAATATCTTTTATCAAATTTCATAACATTTTCATCTCTATTTTCAAGAAAGATGTAATACCGAACATGTTAACAAGTTTCATTGTGAAAATTCGAGATTTTAGAGAAATATAGACTTTTAAGTGAGGCCACCCCCTACCCATTTTCTGGGCTAAATTTAGGCTCTATGGTCGCTTCATTGTAAATTTTGGTAAACGTTTCACCTGTATGCATTATTTTTCACTTTGATTCTGAAATATCATTCATTCCGTCATGAATATGACTCAAGTGGATGCATTTTGTGCATTTTCACACATTCTGGAGACAAAATATTGGTCTTTCTATTGCAGAAATTGCTGCAGAAATAGGCGCATCTACTCAAGATATGGTCAAAAATAAAACTTTTTCAAATTTAATGATTATTTTGCATTGAAAGAATCATTTTATAACATATACAATCGATTTATGACTATTAAGACTAATTGTGATGTGTTTAGAGAAAAGTCTTATTTCAGCTCTTATAAAAGATATTTCTTATAGGTCATAATGCAGTAATTCGGTCCAAAATGTGCTTCCGTGGTGTAGTCGAAAGAAGTCCCTAATAAATAGATCCTAATTTTTCCATTTTTCGCGCATTTGCGCGTAAATCGGGGGCTAAATAGGCATTATTTCACTCGTGGAATGAATTGTACATAAAATAGGACACTTTTCATGCTAATATACGCATGTTTTCGAGTTGTTTACTTGAAAACGAAAGTAGGGTGTTTATTCTGCGGACCGCTTTCTGAAATGCGGCAATATGAGGGTACCTGACTTCAGCTGACTTGCATTTCACTGCATACTATTCAACACCTCTTTTTCTTTTCGTTTTCTTGAAGCAAATGTATGGATATCTTGTGGGAAATAGGTCTACGACGGAGTGAAAATTTAGAAACTGTAACAAACTTGTTCTGAAGTAGTTGAATTTTATATGAAACAAAGAACAATTTCTTTTATTGGTATATAGCCACAACGGAAAACTCGAACTAATTTCCACGGGCCCTAGAGTTCGAGCCATCGAAGTTCGACTGTATATTGGGTCATGATAATTTTCCAACTGTGTTTGGTAAAATTATAAAACGTTTTATTAAAAGACGTTAAGACCCAACTGTTTTGAGACATACCGCATGTCTAGTGTTCAACCCGTTTACAGTTGGACACTATGCTTGTCTCTTTGATTGTGTCTGACGAAAAAGGGAGGACTCTTTAAATTCCGCAAATATTGACCTGTTCTGATATCTGTCTTCTAGCCTGTTTCGTCGGGCCCTTAAGGGTGTTGCTCTTGATGCTCTGTCTTCTGCATAGGCATTGAGTACTTACGTTTTTGGTTCTTAAGGTTTGCTTTTTATATACTATTAATTACATGTCATGCCTTTTTGTTTCCATTACGTATGTTAAAGATTCACCTGGCGGGTATTACTTTCATTTATACTGTCCCGTGTCTTTGGAACATATTATGGGTAAGAGTGGGGTTGTGTGCGCACCATAAACCGGTTTAAGCTCCCATGTGGTGGTGGTTTTGCCACTGATCGTTCGTTATTTATTCCTTTAGTCCTAGTGTGTCTGTTTTTGTGTGATGGTGGGTTTGCTTTTTGTGAGAGTGTATGTGTGTGTATTGGTCGTGTGTGCGTCCGCGCACTGAATTAGCGTTTGGGAATCCTGCGTTTTTTGAACGAGGCATTCCCTGTTTGATATTTATCATTGTTTTATGACGCTGATCGTGCGGTGCCCCAGTGTGTTCCTTTATTTGTTCGTTGTGTCCTCGCGTGTTCGCTGTGTGTGTGTGTGTGTGTGTGTGTGTGTGTGTGTGTGTATCTCTCTCTCTCTCTCTCTCTCTGTGTGTGTGTGTGTGTGTGCGTGCGTGCGTGTGTGTGTTGGCAGTGTGCACTTCTGTTTCGTTTTGGGGAGGAAGTTGTTTTTTCCAAACTTGGCTTCCTTATTTATATTTATCCCTCTTTCTGTTTAGTAAGGTATTTCAAAATATAGATTGAGTTAGGTACGTTACTCGAAATAGGCCTCTGTTTCCTTTGCGTATGAAATGGTTTCATCTGGTGGGGAGAACTTTCATTTACACTGTCCTGTGGCATTGGAACATTGTGGGGTAAGAGTGAGGTTAGGTGCACCATAAACCGGTTTATAGTGCACCTACCCCATCCCAGGCTATATCTTATGGATATATATTTCTCAGTTAACTCGGTTTGCTGGAGCATATAGTCATGTCGAGGATTTCAATGAACGTAACCAATATATAACAAATAAGCTTCTTCAACAGGGCTACCGTTATTGTGAATTACGTAAATACTTTGCTAAATTTACTACCGTAATTCAGATTTGATTTTGAAATACAATAGCAATTTAAAGACACTTCTTGGAGAAGGTATATCAAAACACTTTTTAATGGGGTATGTGGATTACAAACTTCGTGAGATTTTTGGTCATGGCAATTTTCCAGTTGTATGTAGTAATGTCATTAAACGTTTTATTAAAAGAGGTTTTGGCCCAACTGTTTTGAGACACACCGCATGTTTGGTGTTCAGCCTTTTTACAGTTGGACGCTACGCTTTCCTTATTGATTGTCTCGGACTGATCTTTAGAGGGCGTTTTGACAAAGTCTGGACTGATGGACTCCTTGTCAAGCTGATGAAGACTGGAGTAGAAGGTCACATGCTGAGGTGGATTAAAATAGAGAAAAGTAGAAACTTCACAGGTCGCTCAACACGACGAAAACGAAAATGTTGCAGGCTCGGTTTGATTGAGCCTGTTCATGGACGGTAGAGGAAATGCATGCTACCGTCCACTCCCTCTAGCCCCGGGTTGAGCAGAACTCAACATTTACACATGCTAAAAGTACAAAAAACAATTTAGAGACATCCGCAGATGTATTCAAACGGCGGTGAACATGAAACTTTCAATGATACACGTGTTGAGGCGTGTAATTCCATGAAGAGCGGCGTTTGGTCCCCAGATAAAGTAAAGGGTTTGCCCCAAACGAGAAAACAATGGGCAGAACAAAACAAACTGGAATTTAGGAAGGGGATCTGAGGTTATAGAGCCTGCATATCACAGGAACTGTCAAAAGACAAAATTAAAAAACAGGCACCATATCCAAGGTTAAACAATACCCAAGGCTATGAAAGCGGGAGTATTGGAACCACCCAGGCCGAAATGGTCATGTTGAGAAACTAAACAGTACCAGTAACACGACATAAACGTCGTGATAAACGATCTGAGAAAATCAAAATATAACAGTCCTGATTGAATGTACGGGGAGACTTTTTACGGCCGCCACACGGCACAAACAACGCTGCTGTGATAATAAAATAGAGAAAAGTAGAAACTTCACAGGTCGCTCATATCTCCACAACAGGAGAGCAAGAGTCAGTTTAGAACATGCCAGCAGTAGGAAGTTCCTGTTGCGTTGTGGTGTCCCATAAAGCGGAGTCTTATCCCCTACACTCTTCTTGCTTTTCATCAATGATCTGGTGTCTTAACTACCGAATTGAGTTAAGACTGCTCTCTGAGCTGACGATCTGGTGTTATGGTGTAATGAAGAACATGCCACTACAGCCACATACAGGATGCAAGAAGCCATCAACAAGCTTTCAGCTTGGGCTGAAGATTGGTGTGTATCGATCAATACAGAGAAATCGTCCACCACACTATTCTCCCTGTCGTCAAAGCAGAGGCCGGGTAAAATCAAGATGGGAAATACTTCGCTGACTGAAGCAGACGAGGCAAAATACCTTGGAGTGACCTTTGACAAACGGCTAACCTGGAAGCCCCACATGAGTCAGGCAAAGGGAAGGCCCGTAGGAAGCTTGTCATGATGCGCAAAACTTGCTGGAACAACGTGGGGAGCAAATGTGCAAATACTCAAGACAGTATATCAGGGAACAGTGAGACCGATTTAGAATATAGCTCAACTGCCTGGTCCACTACTGCCAAAACTAACCAACAGGCTTTAGACAAGGTTCAGAACCAAGCATTGCGGGTCATGACAGGTGCTACAAAGTCTACACCAATCTCCTTCATGGAGAAGCTAACAGGCACACAACCGTTACAAGACAGAAGACATGCAAAGGTTCTGCTTCAAGCAGAGAAGTTCAGGTTTGTTCAATACCATCCCATGAAAGCCAAGCTAATTAGCGATACAAAGAATCGGCTCAAACATAGCAGCTTCGTACATGAGGCAAAGAAACTCAACCGAGAGTTCAAAACTGAGCTGAGCATACAAACGACTCCCCTAGATAGTGAAGACATTATACACCCACTTGCGAATGATCTGTCCTCAGTGACTGTGAGATTTGCTGTTCCTCGTCTTGACCGCGGGAAGCAAGAGGATGAAGGCATTAGGAAGAACCTCACACTTGAGCTATGATCAATGAAGACTATCCTCCGGAATCATGGACTCATGTCTATACAGACGGATCAGCCACATGCGCCGTCAAAGATGGAGGAGCAGGAGTTTTCATTCAATACCCATCTTGCAAGAGAGAAACACTACATGCAGCCACAGGAAAACACTGAGGCAATTACAAGGCAGGGACTGAAGCACTCATGAAGGCCGTCTCAATGGTTGAAGACTCGGCAGAAGAAAGCTATAATCAATGAAGACTATCCTCCGGAATCATGGAAACATCTCTATACAGACGGATCAGCCACATGCGCCGTCAAAGATGGAGGAGCAGGAGTTTTCATTCAATTCCCATCTTGCAAGAGAGAAACACTACATGCAGCCACAGGAAAACACTGCAGCAATTACAAGGCAGAGACTGAAGCACTCATGAAGGCCGTCTCAATGGTTGAAGACTCGGCAGAAGAAAGCTCCTCATAGTCTTTCTCCAGATGCACTGTCTGTCATGGAAGCTCTGATCAACAATAAAGCTCCGCAGCACAGGAAAACACTGCAGCAATTACAAGGCAGAGACTGAAGCACTCATGAAGGCCGTCTCAATGGTTGAAGACTCGGCAGAAGAAAGCTCCTCAGTCGTCTTTCTCACAGATGCACTGTCTGTCATGGAAGCTCTGATCAACAATAAAGCTCCGCAGCTAGCCAGGAGAATGCAGAGCCTGAGTATAACCTGCAAAGTAGCACTTCAGTGGATTCCATCCCACTGTGGACTTGCAGGCAATGAAGAGGCAATGAAGAGGCAGACAAACTGGCTAAGCTAGGAGCTCAGTCAGAACACCCAACAGAACCTGTGAGTTACAAGGAGAAAGGCGCCATCATCAAGGCACTAACGAGTCAAAGGATGGAGAAACATGCTTTTCATCTCCTTGATCGGTCTGAACAGGTGATGATGGTCAGGCTCCGCTCAGGGCATAACAAGCTCAATGCTCACATGTACAAGAAATACAGACTGGCACCATCACCAACTTGTCCATGTGGTGAAGAAGATCAGACTGCGGAGCATATACTTCAGAGATGTAAAAGGCATGACCAGGAGCGAGCTGCGACTTGGCACCATAAGCCGGTTTAAGCTCCCCAGTGGTGTTTTTGCCACTGACCGTTCCAAGGCGGTGCCCCACTGTGTTCCTTTGTTTGTTCGTTTTGTCCTTGTGTGTTGACTTTGTGTGCGCGCGTGTGTGTATGCTTATTGTTCGTCTTGTCCTTATATGTTGGCTTTGGGTGTGTGTGTGTGTGTGTGTGTGTGTGTGTGTGTGTGTGTGTGTGTTGTTCGTTTTGTCCTGATGTGTAAGCTTTGAGTGTGTGTGTGGTGCACGCGTTTGCGTGCTGGGGGGTTCGTTTTGAGGAGGCTGCGCTTTTGGTGCGTGGCGCTCCCTGTTTGATATTTTTCTTTGTTTTTTTTGGCCGATAGATACCTCAATACACCAGAAACTGTATGGAGGCATTGAGAATCTGCGGTAAACCATAAGTTTCATCGAGGCTACTGGTCTGACAGTGTATTCGCAAACGACAAGAAGACGAAGACGTTAAATCCGAACACACACACGCACACATTTTCGTTTTTGTCGTGTTGAGCGACCTGTGGAGTTTCCGGTTTTTCTATTTTATTATCACAACAGCGCTGTTTGTGCTGTGTAGCTGCCGTAAGATGTCTCCCCGTACATTCAATCAGGGCTGTTATATTTCGTTCTAGTACGACTTTATGTCGTTTTATTGGTACTATTTAGTTTCTCAGCTTGAACATTTCGGCCTGGGTGGTTCCAATACTTTCAGTCTGCAAATGAGACAGAAACTTTCGAGAAAATGCTTTTCTTGATTTTGCCAAAACGCTTGTTACTGTTCTATATATTTTGCCCACAAATTTAAATAGCTTTCATAGCTTTGAGTATTGTATAGTCACCCCATGGATATGGTGCCTGCTTTTTAATTTTCTCCTTTAGGGCAAAACCATTTTTTTTACTTGGGGTCCATACGACGCTTCTCATGGAATTACATGCAAGTGTATCATTGAAGGTTCCATGTGCACCGCCGTATGAAAACATTTGCGGATGTCTCTAGATTAATTTTGTACTTGTAGCATGTGTAATGTTGAGTTCTGCTTAACCCGGGGCTAGAGGGCGTGGACGGTAGCATGCATTGCCACTACCGCCTATGAACAGGCTCAAACCGAGCCTGCAACATTTTCGTTTATGTCGTGTTGAGCGACCTGTGGAGGTTCCACTTTCTATTTCTATGATAAGTAGTTCTTAAATCCAACCAGGACTGAGCTATTTTGATTTCTGTCTTCTGGCCTGTTTCGTCTGGCCTTTAAGGGTGTTCTCCTTGTTGCTCTGCCTGTATATATAAACAAAGCAACACGTCATTTCTGAAAATCACTTAGGTGTGAAATATGTTTGTGTTTTACATTACATGCCCTCTGTTGCCCCTTTGCGTTTGTTAGGGTTTTACTTGGCGGGGATAACTTTTAATTACATTGTCCTGTGACTTTGGAACATGGAAGGGGTAAGAGTGAGAATAGCTAAACCATAAACCAGTTTAAGCTCCCCAGTGGTTTTATTTTCTTTGCTTTTGCCACTGACCGTTCCAAGGAGGTGCCCCACTGTGTTCCTTTATTTGTTTGTTTTGTCCTTGTGTGTTTGCTTTGTGTGTGTGTGTGTGGTGTGCGTGTGTTGATCGTGTGCCACTGACCGTTCCAATGTGGTGCCCCACTGTTTTCCTTAATTTGTTTTCTTGTCCTATCGTGTTTGCTTTGTTTGTGTGTGGTTTGCGTGTTGTTCGTGTGCGTGTCCGCGTGCTGAGTTTGCGTTTGGGGAGGCTGCGTTTTTAGAACGTGGCTTTCCCTGTTATATATTCATCCTTGGTTTTATAAAAAACGAGTTTGTAAAAATGCTTGAACAGCATTTTCTTTTGTGTTTCATACTAATAACAAGAGGGTCAAGATGGCCCTTTATCACCCACCTAAGTGATATTTGTTCAGTGGTAGTATATCGTATGACATACATAAACAAAAGGTGCTTTTTACTGCATTTTTTACCATTTCCAGATTTGGAGAAAGTCCCAGTACTCATTAGATATGAAGGCAGTGGTGTTGAGTTAAAAATTATCTTCTACTTTACTTTTGTGTCTATGTTGTTCATTAGAACTGTTTGATACATTTTGGCCAAATGAAAAGTATGTATCACAGTTTTTTTTTCTGGGCTGTACAACACAGTCACAGTAAAGAGTAAAGCGTTCAGATTCAATGTCAAAGATCTTTTTTATGTATAACGGTCCTTGCTAATGTCAAAGACCTACCTGAATTGTCAAAGGTTCTTTAAATTTACCATATAATGCCTAAATACAGTGAATTTCAGGAATGTTTAAAATACATGTTTATTAGCTATTAATAGTATACTGGTGTCCAAGTCTGTAAGTTTTGTTACGAGTTACACTTGTTGGGGTATAGACGTGCATATGCATTTTTCAAACAGGGAAACAAGGAACTGAAACAAGTGAATACGATTTGTAATTTTATATTTAGTGTGTACAACACAAGTGATATTTCAAATAGCTCCAATAGCTGCTGTCAAAACATAAACTGGGGATAATGTGGGAAAAATGTTTGACAGATTTATGGGTCTTGTAGTGACACTATCTATTTAGCCCGAAGACCATGTGTCATGTTTCCATCCCATACCTGCTATAGTATTGATGATAAAAACTCGCAAAATCAGTCCAGAGTTTACCTGTTATCTATCCTGATAATATGAGACCACCTGAAGACATACACTTTCAAATCAATCACATATACATGATTAGAACTGGTGAAGAAAGAAGTGTGCAAAACAATGTGAAATATTGCATGTTTTGTAAATCTAGGGCGCATAACTCCGGTGCTACATAATATGATTAGTTTTGGTGAAGAAATGAAGATACTAGAGTGTAAAGAAATATTTGCACTCTTAATAAACACAAATCAACAGTGGTCCGCAACGAGCAAGGGTATAAATTATTGAGATTTTTGGAAATTCGTCAAATCGTTCAAAAGGTCTTACATGTATTTGATGGTGGTTAAAAGTATCAGTATATGCCTCGGATGTCAGATATTTCGATATCTGAGAGCTGAGTCCTAAACATTTTAGAAATATTTTCAAATTGAAGTTTGTGTAATAATTGTTGATTATACGGAAGCGTGAAACGGCCGTCAGGCGCTTATACGTTTTATTACGTTACGGCTGCGGGAAGAATAGACGTCAGATGAGCTTCAGCTTTTCCCGAAAGTAAAGAAAATGAAAGGACACATGCTAAACTTGAAAATGAAAGTCGCATTTGCATTTGTCATGATTCACGCGCAGGGGTCATCCCGTCTAAATGTATACAAGTGGACTTCTTTTGCTAATGATGAGTCATTTTTTGGGCACTTTCTAACAATTTAAAAATACCTGGGATTTAGCACGACATGTCGGCTTTTAATCTATGAAAAAGTATTTGCACTCGGAATAAACACAAATCCCACAGGGTCCGTAACGGAGCAATGATATAAGTTATTGAGATTTTTGGAACTTCGTCAAACCGTTCAAAAAGTATTATTTGATGTTGGTTAAAAGTATCAGTATTTGACTCGGATGTCAGATATTTTAGTACATGTCAATTTGCGGGAATATCGGCCGCCGTGAGAAAAATATTGAGAAATATAAGAGACCTATACCACATTATAGATTGAAGTGAGTTATCGTAATTTCCCATGTATCTCTTTCCAAAAAAATCTTGTTACATGGTGCAATTTTAAGAATGCTGTTTCTGATGCATTAACAGCTTAAAAACGTAAACGTTTTATAGTGCACATTCTCCTATTAAAATTGAAAGTTCGCATATATGATTAGCAAGATTTTGTTGGATTCCTTAATAGCATATACAATCACATTAATACCCAGTCACACATACCTTAAAGTAGTAATCCGTACCAATCCGTACGGCTCAGGTACGGATAGATACCGATTACTACGTTTCTATCCGTGACTAGCCGTAGCTATCCGCGCCGTATGTGTGACTGGGGTATAAGCTCGTTTCATAGATAATTTAGCCTCTTATACATGTACCACTACTAATCTATTTAATCGTATAACTTCATGTCGAATTGATATTATGCCCCACGTGAAAAGATATTGCGACAAAGTATATGCAAACTCTGGAAAAACATTGCCAGAAAAATTAAAATCCAACAATTGCAGGGTGTGCTGTTCCGTCGTTTCATATATTTCCTTCACTCTTTATTTATTATTATTATGTATCGATCCGTACCCGAGCCGTACCTTAAAGTAGTAATCCGTATCAATCCGTACGGCTCAGGTACGGATCGATACGGATTACTACGTTTCTATCCGTGGCTGGACGTAGCTATCCGCGCCGTTTGTTTGACTGGGGTATATACCTATTTACGAAATAATCTAATGAATGACAAAGAAACTGCTTTAATAAAACGAATTTTTCTGCGTTTAATTTCAGTTTAGCCGTTTCTTCTTGCAACATTGCTGAAAAAATTGTCCTTATGAACTTGGAAGTAGTTTGTCAAACCCTCTCCTTATTGAACGACATTGATGTGCGGTAAGAAAATGCTGTTTTTTGAGAGGTAATAAGTAATTCATGAGAACTACTTCTGCTTAGCTTGTCGTATTATTTAGAAAACGTTATACACAGTCATGTGTGGTTACTATATAAACAATAATTCCCGCATTCTTGATGATGTTTTCAAATCAGTTGTTGCTCGAATAGTTGTCATTTTTATGCCAGGGCGGTGGAGTTATTAAATGAAACTAACAATTCAAAGAATACAATACTGCATAGCTTGGGATTGACATATCTCAATGTTCAAAATTCCTGTACACTTTCAAGTTTTATTACTCAAGTATTTTCTCTATTTAGATGGGGTACTAGTATTGAGCTGTTTCCCATAAATCTTCTGCAATATATTAGCCCAGGTAAATATCTGTTACTAGATACAGGGTTTGCCACAATAGATGTGGGTCACGTTGTCTGTCGGTTATATGCGACGTTTAATAAATTCCTTTTCCATTACCTTAATATAATCGTCATATATGCACAAGAGCGACTTTCAAGAATTCAGTGAACGTTATTAATGTGTCCTTTTGCTGCGATAATATTCTACTAAATGTCACTATGGTTATTCAGACTTGTGTGTGTTTTTTAAGATTAATAGCAATTTAAAAACACTTCTGTTACTAAGTGTATCAAAACAGTAGTTATTTATCAAATTCAATGGAAATTTGTCCAATGTATTTGGTAAAAATGATGAAATTTTTTATCATATGCGGTTCTGACCCTCTTATTTGGAGGTATATTGCATATTTGGTGTTCAGCCCTTTGTTAGCTGGATGCTACACTTTCCTCTTTGATTGTGTCTAAAGAAAGAGGTGGAGGAGGCAATTGAGAACATTCGCAAATGGTTTGTTAAAAGATTTTTAGAATATCCCTTGAAAGTATAGAACTAAACTAATCAAAATAATAGAAGACTTGGTTTGACTAAGTTTGCTCATGAGAGATTTATAATGGTGAAATACCCTCACGCCCTTTAGCACTAGCTTAAGCGAAATTCTATTATGATAATGAACTTTGTAATACTAAAGAAACAGAGGATTTTCATATAGATATTTACCCGATCATTTTTATGTTTCACATAATAGCGTGCCTTTAGTTTCCCTTGAATGAATAAGAAGACATTCAGCAGTCGGTGGCTTGATTTTATGTATACTAATTGATAACATTGGAATATGGTGGGATGTAGTGTGTGAGAATCGTTGCAAAAGTACTCTTTTAAACACACAAGTGTGTTTTGCAACTGATCTTTCCAAGGCGTTGCCGCACTACGTTCCATTTTTTACGTTTAGAGTTTTCTGTCTATAGGCTTTACTTTGTTCATGAATTTATCATGTTTTAACCTATACATGTATTGCTGCAGTGTTACTACGGTTTAAAGATGCGTTGCATTAACATGAATCAGAGAATATCGCAAATCGGATTTGTTGAGAAATATTTTCAGCTGCAAAGAAAGAATGATGAAAGAACAAGAAATATCTTTAAAAATGATGGTCGGCGAATTGTAATAAGGAAAGAAGTTTATGAATTTTTCATCTAACATCTTCATCTTATACTAACATTTTTCAAATTGCAAAACTAAACACCGCACTTTAACAATTTAAATGGTTCTCTTTTAATTTTTTTGCAAAGGTTTCGTAGGGTTGCAATTTTGTTTCGTTTATCCTTAGACGAATAATTACAGCAGTAGTTTGATGAAGATTGATGAAGCGGTTCATGAGAAAGGTCATTAAACTTGTCTATATTTTTAGCTAAATTGGTCCCTATCCCCATTTGAAACAAAATAGCAGGAGACCTTACGATATTGTTACACATCGAGTATAATAAAAATCAATTACATTTTAGTGGTTAATGCGAAGAAAGGCATATCTTCTTTTAGCTATAGTGGTCCCTAATAGGGCCAAGTCCCTATATAAATAAATTTGGAAGAGGACCTTATAATGATGCTCCAGACCAAGTATGACAAAGATCCACCAAGCTGTTCATGAGACGCTGTATAAAGGCATTTCTAGTTTTAGCTCTAGCAGCCCCTAAAATGGGGTCAAATGTCCCAGCTGAACAAAGTTGGCTGCGGGCCTAATAAAGATGCTACAAATCAAGTTTGATTAGAGTACATGAGAAAAAATCAATTAAAGCATTTTTTTATTTATTATTTTTATTTATTTCTGAAATAGGCCAACTGATCCTGCTTTAACAAATGCATATTTGCTATTCATGAATCTTTGGACAATGACGTCACACCTATAAAAAAGTGAAGGTCAAGCAAAACATACAATTGTAATTATTTCATTATTTCTGTTTCATAAGCAAAGTTTGACCGTAGTCATATCACATAGATAAACTGTATGCAGTGTACCTTCATTTCAGTGTAATGAGATTCAGTCATTATATAGCATATATATAATGAAACAGATTTCAACTGAGTTCAATATTTGCATACCATACTAAAGAAAAATATTCATATATAATAAATCAGTTAAATAATTTATAACAAATATATCAAAGCAAACAAGTACTCATTTTAATATGCAATTTGAATAAGTCACAAAAGCAAGAAACCTTTTCATATACAGACGACAATTGTAACAAGGAAGATCTTTTAAAAAGCATTTCTCTACATAAAAGACACTTATCACACCCTTATTCATGTGATACACAGACCGTATTCAGCTCTTTCTTTAATTTGGTATGTTGGTATTTGAACAGGTTTTTATAATATTTATCAAACTTACTTATCATTTTGAGATATATCAATATTCTTGCTAAATATACTGAGCCAAAGTAAGCTTTAAAACTGTGAACAGCGTCGTTTAGGATAAACGCTTTGTCTACATTTCACTCAGCGTAGCACAATAACAGAGTGAAAGAAATTGACACTGTCGTCCAATCAGGCAGAGTGTTGCATAAATCTTCCATTTTGATAAATTATCTATAATGCGTTATCAAGTAGTTTGATTTGCAAACTGAAGTCACGTGGCATAGGTAACGAAAACGAATTTAGACGGCGTCGCCGAAAAAAATAAAATGATTATCGCCTGCCCCTGATTCCCTTACTTCTGCAATTAGCTGAACGTAATAACGGAAAGCCAATATTGAACTCAGAACGTTTTAAATCCGGGGAAAATACTGTGTGTAGATACATTTGTTATCGCGGGGCTGAAAACGAATTAAATAAAACACTTTCAGTGTTGATGTCAAGTTTGAATGAATATAATTAACCAGTAATTCTGAGTAATTAGGAAGACTATCATGAATATAACAATTGCATTAATTAAAAAAAAATCTATTAAACTTCTAGTGGCATAATCGTCTTGATCATGCTTAAATCTAATCAAAATGAAATTGCAAACAATGCATGTAATATGCACATAATCTTATATAGACATATAGAGAACTAATTGTGCCGACTTTGATTTGTATTGCATTTTCGTCAAATTCCTTCCCTTCTAGGTACTTATTGAAAACTGATATTGGTAACATATATTCCCTTAATGTATGTAATATTTCTTGTAACATTTGGAAATAGTCTTATTTCAACAAATTCAACACCATAACAAGAGGGTCATGATGACCCTTGATCGCTCACCTGAGTAATATGAGCTACATGTTTCAAAGATAATAAAATATTACGAAAGTCAGTAGGTCACATTCATGGTAAATGAAATTCAGTTTTACGATTGGTGTGCAAAACTGTGTATGTCATCAAAATTTCAAAGCTGTATCTTAAAAAAGAAGGAAGTAGGTCAGTAGGTCAAGGTCACAGTCAAGTGACATCATATTACTTGGGGTCATCAGGTAATTATAATTAAACAGTCTTGGAAGTAGGATCAAATGATTTTTAAGTATGTTTTCCTATATAACTCACATTATAACTAAGTGACCCCAGGGCGGGGCCTCTTTTAACCCCAGGGGCATAATTTGAACAATTTTGGTAGAGGACTACTAGACAATGCAACCTACCAAATATCAAAAGCATAGGTCGTATGGTTTCAGGCAAGAAGATTTTTAAAGTTGTTTTTCTAAATAAGTCTATATAAAACTTGGGACCCCCAGGGCAGGGCCTCTTCCCACCCCACGGGTACAATTTGAAAAAGTTTGGTTGAGGACCATAAGGCAATGCTACAAACCAAATATCAAAGGTCTAAGTGTTGTGGTTTCAGACAAGAAGATTTTTTTACTTTTTTCATATATGTCTATGTAAAATTTGGGACCCCCGGGGCGGGGCCATATTTGACCCTAGAGGGATAATTTGAACAATCTTGGTAGAGATGATGCTACATACCACATATCAAAGCCCTATGCTATGTGGTTTTGTACAAGAAGATTTTCAAAGTTTTCCTCATATAAGTCTATATAAACCATGTGACCCCCGGGGCGGGGCCATATTTGACCCTAGGGGGATAATTTGAATACTTTTGGTAGAGGACCACTAGTTGATGCTACACACCAGATATCAAAGCCCCAGGCCCTGTGGTTTTGGACAAGAAGATTTTTAAAGTTTTTTCTTTCGGTTGCCATGGCAACCAGAGTTCTGCATGGAATTCAATTCTTTGAAAAATTTTAAAAGAGGACTACCAAAGAATCATTCTTGTGAAGTTTGGTGCAATTCTGCCCAGTGGTTTTCAAGAAGAAGATTTTTTTAGAAAATGTTGACGACACACGACAGACAACGGACATTGAGCGGTCACAATAGCTCACCATGAGCCTTTGGCTTAGGTGAGCTAAAAATAGTCGAATATAATTAATATCAAGAGGTAGAAGCGACGTGTAAAAATACATTGTAAATTAAGTGGGTGGGGTACAAATTTAACAATTAAAATAAATTAAATATACTTTTTCCCGATAAAGTATAAATATAAATATTTGAAATGTCCCATTGGCTTGTTTAATGACATGATATCCGATATTATAAGCAGTTTTACTAATTTTTTCAGACATTATTCAGAAGTATTATTCTCATAATCGGTCGCCATATTCATGACGACATTTCCGGATCCAGTCGCGGTCCCCAGAAGAGATATATACATATTGTTTTTGTCTTAGACCAAGGAATAATTTGGTATATGTGGCTTTATTTCTCAACTACTTCCGAGCTGGATTACAAATGGCCGTAGACTATTTCCTTATTTTAGAACTGCAGACCCAGACAGTTCAGAAATATTTTCAGAATGAATTTTGTGTTATAATTGTTGATTCTACGGATGCGTGAAAGGGCCGCCAGACGTTTATACGCTTTATTACGTTACAGACGCGGGAAGTATATACAGATTTTCTAGAATGCATTTTAGTAGCTATTTTTTCTCAAACATCTGTTTTTGTACAAACGTGTTAAAGAATCTTGTAAAATAACAACAACAACAACAACAACAACAACAAAAAAAAAACAAAAAAACAAAAAAACACTCATTTTTAGAAAAAATATTTTGCTATAATTGTCATGAAGCAATGCTTCCCTATTCAATTTATATATGTTTACAAAAACAAGATGGCCATGATGGCCCTGTATCGCTCACCTGAGTACCACTGCTCAAAATGATATGATCAAATTTTGACATAGAGCACATAGGCATACACATTTTAACAAGATTTGAACAAATTTTGTAGAGGTCCACTAGGCAATGCTACATGTCAAATATCTAAGATCTAGGCCTTCTGGTTTATTTTTAGAAACTTTTGAAGATTTTTCTATCTACAATCAAGTAATCCCATGGGGCGGGGTCAATTTGACCCCGGGGGTCATGACTTGAATAAATTTTGTAGAAGTCTACTAGGCAATGCTACATGTCAAATATCTAAGATCTAGGTCTTCCGGTTTATTTTTAGAAATTTTTTGAAGATTTTCCTATGTAAAATCAAGTGACCCCTGGGGCGGGGTCAATTTTGACCCCGAGGGTCATGATTTGAACAAATTTTGTAGAGGTCCACTAGGCAATGCTACATGTCAAATATCTAAGCTCTAGGCCTTCTGGTTTAGTTTTAGAAATTGTTTGAAGATTTCCCTATATAAAATCAAGTGACCCCTGGGGAGGGGTCAATTTTGACCCCGGGGGTCATGATTTGAACAAACTTTGTAGAGGTCCACTAGGCAATGATATATGTGAAATATCTCAGCTCTAGGCTTTCTGGTTTACTTTTAGAACATTTTTGAAGATTTTCCTATGTAAAATCAAGTGACCCCTGGGGCAGGGTCAATTTTGACCCCGGGGTCATGATTTGAACAACTTTAGTAGATGTCTACTAGGCAATGCTACACGTCAAATATCTAAGCTCTAGGGCTTCTGGTTTTTGAGAAGAGTTTTTTTTAAGATTTTCCTATGTAAAATCAAGTGACCCCTGGGGCGGGGTCAGTTTTGACCCCGGGGGTCATGATTTGAACAAATTTTGTAGATGTCCACTAGGCAATGCTACATGTGAAATATTTAAGCTCTAGGGCTTCTGGTTTTTGAGGAGAAGATTTTTAAAGTTTTTCCTTTCGGTTGCCATGGCAACCAGAATTCTGCATGGAATTCAATTATTTGAATAGTTTTGAAAGGAGGCCACCAAAGGATCATTCCTGTGAAGTTTGGTGAAATTCTGCCCAGTGGTGTTCAAGAAGATAATTTTTTACAAATTGTTGACGCACGACGCACAACGCACGACGCACGACGGACGAAGGACATCAAGCGATCACAATAGCTCACCTTCTTACTTCGTGACAGGTGAGCTAAAAAGACATACTAGAATTGAAATAATATATCGCAGAACCATATTGCAATATATCGAAACAATACGAATTGGTTATACGCCGCGTGTATAATTCACTCGGGCTACGCCCCCGTGAAATAAACCCGAAGCCATATAACCTTGACGTATTGTTTCGATATATTACAATCTTTTTTCTGTTTTATCTACTTTGTTTAATAGAAGGGAATCACTACATCAAGGAATGATTATCTGTGGTCAGCATATAACCACCAGTTATTTTAAAAAGCTAATAACTTACATATCAAGGTACCAGTGGCCTCGATACTGAGAACGATCAATAACTGTATAAGAACTATACAACTTCTTTGTATTTAAAACAAACAGATACTTTATGCAGTTTGTTTACGGTCAAGGGGAAGCCAATTGTACACTCCAATTGTAACGGTTATGAAGAGTTGCCTCGTTCTTTATTGAAATGTAAACATAAGTATGCGTGTATGTTTCATGAGCTGTGTCGCTGCAGTTCTTAACTATCAGCAAAATTATTTTTACGTTATGTAAACCATTAGAAATTTCAAGTTTCCCTGTATGCTCTGTTAAGCCAACTGACCCATGAGGCTAACAAACATGGAAATGATGAGGCATCTACCTAAACGTAGAAGTACGTCATAATGGCTGACGGAACCAAATGTTGGCAAAATTTTATCAAATAAAAATGTGTTAAAAGCTGTGGAACCCCCATTTTCTCAATTTCTGTGAAGAGATGCACAGAGTCAATAATTTGTATATGACTCAAACAACAGATCAGACTTATTTTGTAATGTAGCATCACTGATATGGTTAAACTGAAAGAAATATCTGACTATGATATTTAATTTTACAAGGGAACTTACCTCTGTTGCTAAATATCCGTATTATAATCCAATTCAAGGAAGAAAATGTATCCCATTATATTTGATATCACACGTTTATAATTTTTCACAGAAAGATATTCAGATAATTTCACAATTTTGAAAGTGTCAAATTCCATCTGAGTTCGAACTGATTTCTGCATGGCGTTCCAAGATAAATAACGATGTTACCTACCGTTTCAACGTGTTATATGTCATGCTTTAAGAATAATTAGTTCATAATATATATATATATATTATAATTATGTTCTTGTACTTCGTTTCGAGATTTTTTAAGGTTCAGAGATGACTAAAAGAAGAGAAATACAACTGGGTGATTGAATTGTTTTAGTTTTGATTTACATTGAAAAGTAATAGTAACTGAAAACCCATCAAAATCAGGTTCAAACTAGATATATGTAAACAGTGTATCCTCAAATGGCGTCTTTGATGTGAAGTTAGTACACATAAGCTGTACCATGGATATGTTGCATATTTTTAGGTTTCTTCTGCTTTAAAAATATCACCTTTTCCATTTCTGTCCGAAATTAGCAGTTCAATGTAGAGTAAATTACAATTGCTACACCGTTTACTTTTTCTCATGGTCCTTTTGTATGTCCCACATCGGACCTTGGAGTCGGTATATCTTCTTTTGTGACAAAGAAAAGAGCATCTTATCTCCCATTTCCTCTGAAAAGAATGTTTGAAATCTTATAACATGCATTTTGAACCACTCAGTTTTTAAGATTGCAAACGTCCAGACAATGTTTGTCAGTGGGTTACCAAAAGGTTCTCGTTTGATGCAATTAGAACAAAATATAAACTGCAAATTACACGGAGCTTGCATTGTAAATCTCTGATTATAAAAGGTGATAGATATACTGGAAAATGGACTACGGAAATGAAGATAATTTTACTTTATTGTAACAGTTTTCCATTCTTTTCTGTAGATAGGAGTAGTCTTATCACATGTACTTTGATTAAGAAATAATAAATCTTACTTAGTGATTTTTTCTTGAATTAAATCATTTTTCTGGAGTTCAGATGCGAAGGAATTATATAGATCTAATAATACGTGTCTGAATGACAAACAATGGTTGTATTCAAGAGCAAATCACTAAATAAGACATGTTATTTTGATTGTAACACCTTACAAAGGATATCTAAGTACACCCTTGACAAAATCTAACAAATATATGCCTGTTTTCTGCCGGTTTCCTTTCAAGTGTGCCGCTATGCCGTGTTACGCTATGACGTTATTATGACGTCAGAAAAAGAATGTATCGTTATATCTTGTGATATGTCGCTAAACAAAATCATTGTTGTAAAGGAATTACATAGCAAGAGCGCTGCCCGAGTGATATAATAATACGCATCTGAACAAGTATTTTATTTAAGAGCAAATCACTAAACGAGATATATCACTTCGATTCTAACACGTTACCAAGGATTTTGAAATACATTCTTAACGCCATCCATCAACTATTTGCCTGTTTCTGTTTATTTCTATTCCAGCGCACTGCCGACGTAACCGCAACGTCAGAAAAGTGTATTATAAAATAACACACAATTTTCAGCTTTCTTTGTTTCGAAGGAAAATGAATGGTGTTGTGTTTGAATTTAAAACGACAATTATATCTCAATTTTTATTTGGCACTGAATAAAATCATTGTTTGGAGTTCAGAGCCCGAGCGATATAATCAGAGAAATGTATTGTTGTATAATAACAGCAACTTTCAGCTTTCTTTGTTTGAAAAAAACAAAACAAAGAACAACCGGGTCGTGTAAGAATGGGTGTTTTGCATTCATAGTTGTTTTTTTAAAAATGAAAATTACATATCATCTGATTTAGTCTAATACATGATGACGACTCACTATCCTCCATAACGATTTTGGAAGGAAGATATACACTGTCATGTGTTTCTGTCTGGTCTAAAACTTTCAGACTAAGAAAAGTAATTTGATAACACTTGACCTATTGATAGTGGTATTTTATATTTTATTTCTGTCTCATTCATTTACAAACATATAATATTAGTTACACTGCTTGTTGGTGACAGGATACGGGATATACGCTGTCGAGGAAATCCATATCATATGGATTTTCGAGACACCGTATATCCTGTATCCTGTCATCAACAAGCTGTGTAACGATTTTATCTTGCCGACTACCCTTTACTTACATGCTGTAATCGACACATTTTGAAAATTAACAAAGCTTCTTGCAGGGCAGACAGGAATCCTGCAATCATATGTTTGGTCATCATGTTTTGTTTGTAGTTGATTAACACCAGCCATAAAATGCTCAATGACCTCTAGTTTGATTAAATCACAAAACACAAAGCGCATTTAAACAGGTTATGAACTGGTTAAGATCAGAAACACAAAAAGGTTTCTGTGTGATCCTTTCCAAAATTACCAGATTTCACGATGTCAGAAACGTCTTGAAACTTTGGCTTTCATCAAAGTTCTTGCACGTAGATTAAATGATCTTACAACAAACTGCTGAATAACAAGTATGTCAATCCTTTGTTTTACGATGATTTAACTTAAAACAAGATTTTAACGTCCGTTTCTCCAATAAAGAATTATCCCGCTTTTATGGCTAACTTTTGTCAAACTTCACGAGCCTAAACCAAATAAGAGAATAAAAACGGCAAGAATACACTACATTTACGCTCGGAAACTATATCTAACACTGGATCTAATTAATAATCTGACTTGATTCTATTACGCCAGCGACGTGGCAGCCATTTTGTTTAATCAAAATTCATATCTGAAATGTACTTGCAGGACATGGATTATATCCTGTCTCCAAGTGACGTCTATTGACCGATAGAAATGCAAGAACTTGTAGAAAACAAGATAAAATAACATGCAGACTAAAACAACTGCAATCTGACTAAAGTACATCTCCTATTATGCTACGCATAGGATCTGAGAACGACCTATTCATAGCCTCGTTCTGACGACCCTTTCGCTAGCCAATCAGAGCTTAACTTACAACATTTTGCAAATCTACCTGTAGCCTTGACTTATGATATTTACAATTCTAATGTCGTAATGTGTCAGATAGCCGGTTAGCTCAGTCGGTAGGCCACTTGCTTTGTAAGCGAGGGGTCCCGAGTTCGAACCCTGGAATGACTGCACATTTTTCTTACTCTTTGACATTCAAACAATTCGTCTGATTGGTTAAAATAAAAATAGCAATACTGGAAATCCAAAATACACAGAAGACGTATGTGAATGGGTCGTTCTCAGATCTTCGTTTAGAAGATCAAGTACTTAAGTCAGATTGAAAACAACTGTAAATAACCGTTCTAAAAATAATTTAAGAGACAATTGGCCAGTTTTTCAACTCTAGCACTAAGAAAGGCTCAAACCAGTATTAGTTAAGCCATCGCTCAACCTTGTTTTCTAACGGATTTTTACTAATACACGGCAGGTATATTTGCGATGTATTAGCTAAGCCTTGGTCACACACTATGAACATGTAGATACAGTCATCGGACCGTTTCGCTGTATTTTTTCATATATAAAACGTGTTACTTTGGTGATTTACTGCCTTCGAAAAATAAATTCTCATAGAAATCATAGAAAAATACAAAGACACATTAAAACATAAAAGCATTAACGCCCGTCCAATGAATGAAAAAAAAAAAATATTTGCTGGGAAAAAGGTGAATTTATTTCAAGGTAAGACTACAAGCATTCCCATGTTTGCTCATTGTCTTATTGTTTTCATTATTCCTAAAGGTTCCACATTTCATGTACAAAACACGTGCAATATGCACTTGTAATTAGGAATGCATTTGTAAATTTAAATCAATAGTACAGATACTCTATACTTCCAAATGCATGAATTTCAAAATCCACACGTCATTGAAAGGAGATGTATATATACAGACGTGCGTATCCATATATGTTCACCTACATATTTGTGCGTTACATGTACTTATAATTAATTACATGCACTTATATATTTGTGCTTGCACGTATATTTTGAAACGTGTACAAACGTAGCTAAAATCGAAGAGTTGAATCTGTTACATTTTAAGCTCGACTTTTCGAATAAAAAGAAGAGCCAGCGTCGGCGCCGGCGCCATCGTTAGTTTAAGTTTTTTTTATAAAGTAAAACATCTGTAAAACTAGCTTTACTGAGACGAAATCTATCCAAAAGTCCAAATCGTCGTACATAACGAAAGGGTTTGCTCAGTCCCGTGTCATTCCCTCCCTCCACAACATTTCTGCTTTAACTTCATACTGGAAATTTAAATCCATGTTTAAATATTCCGCCTCCATCTTTTCTTAAACCACCTATGCCCCCGGTTTAAAATAACAATAGAAAGATAAGCCATTGCTGACACCGCTCAAAGTAGAAAAATCCAATTGAAGGTTTAACTTTTGTCGAAGCCCGTTATTCACGTGCTGACTAAATCGTTGTAAATATACCCGACACGGCTTAAGTCAGGGCCAATCTGACTAAAGTACATCTCCTATTACGCTACGCATAGGATCTGACAACGAGCTATTGATGGCCTCGTTCTGACAACCCTTCCGCTAGCCAATCAAAAGCTACCTTACAGCATTCTGTAAGCTTTATAAAGCTTTGAGTTTCGATATCAACAAGTTTTATGTCGAAAGATTTCAGGTGGCCGGTTAGCTCAGTCGGTAGGGCACTTGCGCTGTAAACGAGAGGTCCCAGGTTCGAGCCCTGGATTAATTAAAACTTTTTCTTACTCTTTGACATTCGAACAAGTTGTCTGATTGGTTCAAACAAAAATAGATTTGCGAAAATAAAAATAGCAATATTGGAAATCCAAAATATACAGAAGACGAATGTGAATGTGTCGTTTTCAGATCTTCGTTTAGAAGATCAAGTACTTCAGTCAGATTGAAGTCAGGGCTTAAGTCATTACTTAATAGTTGAAAAACCGGCCAAATATAAATGCTCACATTTAAAAACATACCATATAACTTGCAAATTCAGATAAAGGACTGGAATATAAAATCATGTTTACTATATTCCATATAATTTATAAATAAAATACCTCTATAATTATACCTCACAAATGCATTGATCTGTGCAATACAACTATCATAGATTCTTTCAGTATCCCCTAGAAAGGAAGTCTATGTTTCAGTTCGAAAAGTTCAAAACAAAGTATTGAAACACATATGGATTGGTGAATATTAAGCCACTGTCTTTTAAAAAGTGATCAATTAAGGACAAATAAAAACATTTAATTATAGTAACTAATATATAGTTCGTAAAGCTCTGTTTACATCGGCGCTGAATGATGTCAGGGGTTAGTTAGGATTTCTACATGTGAACATGTGAACATTCAAAGGGAACCAACTTTTTATAAAGTAGTTTGAACTATTTCATAGTTATTTCGCTTCACAAATACTCGTATATAAACATAAGATATGGCAAACCGTATATATATTCGACACTGTCATTGTGACATAGAGTGTTTGTATAAAACCACTTAAGATTACATGTAAAATGTTTGAAAATAAAGTCTGTCACTGCATGTTTGAATGAACTTTAAAAGGATGAGGAATAGAAATGTTTTTGCCTTGTTTCCTATTTTGATGTGTTCTATATATTTTCTCTTTAATGCAGTATATTGTAGATTTTTATTACACCGCAAGCAACTGATAAAAATACTTTAAGTTGTAACAAATGTAAGATTATTGAAAAAAAAAACAGTCCTTCCACCCCCGCAAAAAATGTAAACGCCATTAGTTACCAGCACTAAAGAATTCCAACTGTGAAGGACAACATTTACAATTTGACTATCTGTGGACAGCGTGCGCTATAATACTAATGCCTGAATAAAACGGAAATGATTCTCCTTGATGAACGTATTTTTTATTAACAGTTGTTCATTATTTCACTTCAGAACTTACAATGTCATAACATTATTTATTCTATATCTATTTTATTTATCCAATCGTGAACGTTTATTTGCAACACGTGACCTTACAATATATAATCTATTGGACGCACGTGCGTCCGGTTTTTGACGGTTCAACAGTCCCGTGTTAAATATGTTCCGAATGTAAATCAGATAAAGTAGGCGCTCCATGTACAATGTTTGATTAGGCGTCTTGAAATCAGGAAAATACAGAAAAGGCAATACAATATTCAGTGAATCATTTTTATTTAAGATATAGAAAAAAGGTTATATAACATTGTATTGTACAATGCGGGATACATTTGGACGCGTAGCCAGCTGGAAAAATCATATTGGACCAGCCTAACAGCTCTTCCAATATGGGTTTCCAGTCTGGTACTCGTCTAAAAATATCTCCGTATTGTACAGAAAAATGTTAAATAACCTAATAATATCTAATCAGAATCATGACTAAGAAATGAACTTAAAAGGAAACTACAACTACAATGGGAACAGTGTTTATTCTGTAGAAAGTGGCAATTCTGTTAGTAGTATTTAGTGAGTTCGTAATTCCCTTGTTTAATGTGAATGTGCTAAAGTCAGTGACCGTGACATTACCGTGACCTTGACCGACTAAGATACATGCGGCTCACCTCCATTCTAAATACAGAACCACACCCTATAAACGACTGTATTTCCCCTCTTCCTTTTGCGAGTGATCAAAACAATAAACTGACAGCTAAAAGTTGAAAAACAGCATTTTGAAGCGACTGATTTGCTTTGAAGGTATGCATATTTACATTTTATTTGAAGTTAAAAATGATTTGTTTTTGTACATAATGTGTTAGTCCGATGACAGGTAGAATTATAGCAAAAAAACCCGATTGATCACTGACTTTGTCCAGAAATTGTATATCGTCGGCGTCAAAAATACCTATTTTCTTGCTTGAAGAATGACCTACATGTAAATTCCACTGTTTCATGGATAAAGAAACAATACTAGTTTGGTAAAATAAAATAAAATCATTGATAAATTCTCCAATTTGTTTATAACCGTTAATGAAAGAATATTCGGTGTTATTTCCTGACTGTATGCACGCTTGCTTAATTACTGTACAAGTGCTTGCGAGTTTGTTAAAAAGATTGTATGCCTGTTTGTGAGTGACGTCTTTATAAAATATCGGCGTTTCCTATGCTCTTGTAGTATTTCTTCATAATTATAACCCACAAACAATATTTGAAGGAGGGTGGTATATCGTCACCACGCGGTCTGTCTGTTCGATCTGTTTGTATATGTGTCCTCATATATTTGGTCGTGCAATTACTTCAATGCTATTGCACCTCTCTCAAAGTTTACATACAAACATCGGCCGTATGTAGTTAATGTTCATCTTATTATTTTCCTTTTTCTTTTTAAAGTGACACTTAAAGGTGAAACATAGTCTGTTTTTCGTGCCAGTGCCATAACTTCTATACATTAGGGATTTTGAGATAACTTGGCACAAATGTTCACCATCATGAGACCGTAATGCGACAATGTATCGCATACAAGACTATATTTTCTTGAATTTCATACCACTGAAACCAAAAAATAATCGCAACTGCAATTAATAAGGTGTGAAAATATGAACAGTAAATGGGGTGATTTTGAGTGAAAAACGGCGTCAGATTGAATCCACTAATCCTTTGTGAATCGCTTTCTTGACAGCGTCGCACAGTAAACAGCTCTATTTTAGTTTTGTCTTTGTATTTGCCATAAACACATGAACTTTAACATGAAACTTATCTTATTTTACTGAAAATACATCCTGCGAATGAAATAAGTCCCCATTTTACAAGCAGAAGTGCCATTAGTGGAAAAAAATGAGGGTTTATTACCTCACTTGAGCAAGAAGTGCGCAAGGTGAGCTTTTGTGATCACCCTGTGTCCGTCGTCCGTCGTTGTCGTCTGTCGTCAACAATTTGACTGTTGACGCTGAGAGGTCACACATTTGGTCCAATCTTAATGAAACTTGGTCAGAATGTTACCCTCAATAGCATCTTGGATGAGTTCGATATAATCATATTGGGTCATCCGGGCTCAAAAACTAGGTCACCAGGTCAAATGAAAGGAAAAGGTTGTTAACAGTCTAGAGATCACAATTTGGTCCAATTTTAATGTAACTTGGTCTGAATATTACCCTCAATAAATTCTTGGACCAGTTTGACATTGGGTCATCTGGGTTTAAAAACTAGGTCACCAGGTCAAATAAAAGGAAAACCTAGTTAACACTCTAGAGGCCACATTTGCGACCATTCTTTAATGAAACATTTTTAGCTCGACTATTCGAAAGTCTAGCTACTCTACTCACCCTGGCGTCGGCGTCAGCGTCACACCTTGATTACGTTTTTGCATGCAAGTACATACAGCTATCATTTAAAGGCATAAAGGATTGAAACTTATTTTTTTTTTCATTTTCTAGGTCAATTACCAACCTCACTGGGTCAAGTCCCACAACTCTGACATGTATTTTGAGCAAATTATGCCCCCTTTTGGACATAGAAAATTCTGGTTAAAGTTTTACATGCAAGTTACTATCTCCAAAACTAATGCAGATATTGAATTGAAACTTCATATGTGTCTTCGGTGTTATAAAACTAGTTGATAGCAGCAGGTCCCATAACTCTCACCTTCATTTTGGCCAAATTATGCCCCCCTTTTGGACTTAAAAATTTCTGGTTAAAGTTTTGCGTGCAAGTACATACAGCTATTACTAAAAGGCATATAGATTTGAAACTTATTTTTTCTTTTTCTAGATCAATTACCAACCTCACTGGGTCAAGTCCCATAACTGTGACATGTATTTTGGGCAAATTATCACCCCCTTTTGGACTTAGAAAATTCTGCTTAAAGTTTTACATGTACATGCAAGTTACTATCTCCAAAACTAATGCAGATATTGAATTGAAACTTCTCATGTGCCTTCCGGGTTATAAAAGTAGTTGATGGCAACAAGTCACATAACTCTGATATGCATTTTGGTCAAATTATGTCCTCTTTTGATAATTAACGTTTTTGGGTAATATTTTACTGCTTCTAGGACAATATTTCGAATAGTCGAGCTTGGCTGTCTTACGGACAGCACTTGTTTTTTTTAAAATGTGTTTTTGATGATATTTAGGTCGTGTTCAAATCTGAGTCAGATGGGTCAAAAACTTGGTTACCAAGTCAAATCAAAGGAAAAGCAAGTTAACACTATAGAGGCCACATCTATGACCATATCGTAATGGAACTTTGTCAGAATATTAACCTTGATAATATATAGGCGACGTTTAAATCTGAGTCAAGTGGGGTCAAAAACTAGGTCACCAGATAAAATCAAAGGAAAAACCTGTTAACTCTCTATCGGCCATAAATATCGCAATATGTCTAATGCCTACCTACGACGACCCGCAGTGATTTGATAATCATTTTTCATACATTTATACTTACCAAATAACATACAGCTTTCGACATAAACGTCGGAATTTGCCGATCATACTTAAACAAAGGCCTAGCATTGAAAACGACCAAATCCGCAAGGACAGATTCCCGGCGTGTGTGCGTTATCACTATCAAATGTAAATTATTTCTAACATGAGAGGATCATTTTGTTGTAGACGGACAGACAGACGGGTGTCAACCTAAAGTCCTTTCCTGTCTCATCTCATCGATATTTTGAAAATTGTAAGGTAACATTTCTTCGTGTGATATCCATAGGGAATCGACGGTTAATTTCTTGCATGACATAGTAGGTGCTTATATAACTACGACTTTTAGATTCCTAGGGTGTCCCCTTATCACGTGATGCCTGTCACGAATGACAACTATTAGATTTTATGCATGTATTACGTTAGTTGTTGCGATTGAAATAGCCCGCTTAAACTTTAAACACTAAGCCGGGTATAAAGAAAGACATGAAACGTCTAAATATAAACACGTTAAACTTGAAATCAAATGTTGTTTACTTTGCTATTATCTCTACAAATGTTTATTCAATCTTTCATATGTAATATATTGTCTACGTGTCGATTAATACAGTTCTAAGTATATTGTGGGGATCCCAAAATGTATATTATTATACATGTAAGTAGGTCATACTGTACTTTGTCTAAAAGTTAAGGGACCTTCTTAACGTGTCACAGACCGTTTTGGTGTAACCAGAATGCCACCGACTCTTTTGTACGTGTAATGTCGTTTTAGGGGACTGATGGTTCACCTCTTGCGCCACCATGAGTATCCTCTCGGGCAGGAGAATGCCGAGAGGAGGAAGGAGGAGGCAGTGATGAGAACCTAACGCATAAAACGTGTAAGGAACATGGTGTTCAGAGTCAGCCACACATGACATTATCAATTCTGCTATACATCCTATTGAAAAAGCGACTTCTCTTTAACTCCTTGCTTAGTCGGTCAAGGTCAGGGTAAATGTCAAGGTCACTGACTTTGGCACATGCACATGAAACAAGGGAATTACGAATTCACTATATACTACTTCTGTTCAATTTAATGCAAAATAACTTTGAATTTAAATAGCAGTTTGAAAATTTCAAGTTTTACGAGACGAAACAGTAATTGCAATGTTAATAATACAGTAAGTGTAATCCGTAATATTAGAGAGTTTGAGATCTCTACCTTCGCCTTCCCCTTCAACATCTCTCATATATTTTTTGGGTAAAACGTCGCCGATATGCGTGTATTTTATTTATATCAGACGTTGCTACTAAAGTCTTCCATGTAATATCAAGTAAGCCTAAGACTTCTCTTGATTACTTTGCGAAATAAAAAGCTTAGTTTCAGGATTTCTGCTTATTAAGTTATTCTATTATCCATATTTATAATTAGACTAAATCTGATGCAAAACACTATCAATAAGTATAAGAAGAATGAAGTTTTGTATAGCTAATGATTTTAACTAAATACATTGAACTGAACCTGGAAGTATAAAATTATCAACTGATTTTAAGAAACTTGTCAGGCAGACCGACCGACATCTGCAAAAAAATTGAATATACCCCTCCCTCTTCGAAGGGGGCATAATAAGCAGCGGCAGTGCCACTTAAAATTGTACACAAACTTCTAATAAAACCAATCAAATATTTTACCTCGTATCATAGCGTCCCTACTTCCCCGAGGAGCTTGTCCGTGTTCACATAAACACAGTCGAAGATTCTTGCGTCTGTTGAACTACTCCCTATTCCTATTTTATGTTTGTCAAATGATTTATTATGTTTTGTAATATTTACATTTTACTTGTAACAGAGCAATAAATTAAAGTTGAATTGCTGGTAGACACTTTTATTACCTACCGAAGTTACATGTCCAAATTATCTCGTGTTATAAAATTGTACAAAGTTAAATAACCTTTTTATTCTATATCTATTTTATCTGAGTTTAAATCAAAAATGTTTCACTGAATATTGTTTTCCTGCCTTTTCTGTACTTTCCCAGCTTGGTACGAGTGCAAATATATATTACGCAGAACAATGTTAGGCCCTAAATAACCTTTTTTATTCTATATTTATTTCACTTCATACGTAATATATGTAATTCACTGAATGTTGATTTTTCTGCGTATCAGTATCGGAGCGGACATGCTTTGGATGCCAACCGCCCGCCCGCTGCCACGGGTGTTCACATAATACGCCGAGATATTGTGCCCAAAAACATTGTCAGCAAGTTTGATGAAGATCAGATGAAAACGGTTGTATTAAGGGAGCGGACAAGGCTATTTGCAGTTTTCCTGCACTGTTCGGGTTGTCTAGAGGTCCAGTTACCAGACCCATAGCCTCTGCCATTCAAAATTTTATCAACCTGTGACAAAATAATATTTTTTTCCAATCAATAAGATTGTCTTCCAATTATCTCTGTATAGATCTAGATCTATATAATTTCTATTTGGAAATACATGTTCTTCTTCTTCTGAAACTTGTTCTAAATCAGATTGCATTGCCATCACTTGAATCGTTTTTGTGTGTTGTAAACAAACATAAACGATAATTAAATCCTGATTTCAAGACGCATAATCAGACGCATGTACATAGAGCGCCTACTACATCCGATTTACATTCGGAACATTTTCACGCGTTTCGGGCTTTATCGTATGTTTAATAGGTCAGATAATGCTGTTAGAACCAAGGCTTCGGATGGCTGAAAAGTGTATAAGAGTAAGAGTCAATGAGACATCAGCTGATTGGTTAAAAATGTATTGCCTTTGGTCATGAAAATATCTTCAAAATCTTGAAATGTAATGTGTTCTGTGCAATTTGAGGTATTTTATAGTTGCCTGGCTATATATTTAATTCTGGAATTAGCAATTTAGTGAAGTAAGTACTAGTTGGAAATTCACCATTAAATTCCGTGCACAGTTGAGGGTGGTTGTCTATGAATGGAAATAGAAAAATCAAAGCACTGAGAGTACTGATGGGGCAGTGCATTTCAGCACTTTTTTGTAACATTCTTAGATGAAAGTCAAATATTGAGATAGGAATCTGTGGTTTGCGCAAGAGACTTCGTCTGACTGAGGATGACATTCATGCCAAATTTAAAATAATAAAATAAAATATAAAATGATAAATGTGAAACGCCAACCCCCATCCATAGCACCGGCATAAGCAGAACTTTATTACCAAAGTGTTGAATTCAAGAATGGACTTCATTTACAAACATTTTTATAGAAATTTGAAGGGCCTGGCAGGGGTTAGTAACGGGTTGAAATGTACATGGTTTCAAATACATATATAATGAATTACCCTTTTTGGATGTTCTTGTAATAAAATCAGGCACTTACATAGAAACAGATGTTTACTATAAACCAACAGACAGCAAACAATACCTCTTATTTATTTCTTATCACCCGAAACACACAAAAGAAAATATTCCGTTCTGTCTTGCAAGAAGGATATGTGCTATAGTTTCAAATACATACCAACGTGATTATCGACTTTCAGAACTAAGAAGATATCTTTTAGCCTGCAGTTACCCTTTGCCACTTGTTGAAAATGGCATTACAATGGCGCTAAGAATCTCGAAAAGTGAATTAAGACAAGTAAAAGAAAAAGATAACTCTCCAACAATTCCATTCGTATCGACACAAAATCGGAAAAATGCAGAGTTTTTAGTATCATCAAAAATAATATACAAATATTAAAACCGGATGAGAAAATGAGAGAAATTATAGACAAACACAATTTAATAAAGAGTAAAAGACAACCAGCTTATCTTAAAAAAATTATTAACATGCGCTAAATTTGATGACGAAATACATGAATACAGAACTACGAAATATGGCAGAGGAAACTGTGGATTATGTCCTCATCTTCTAGAAGGGAACACATATACATTGAAAAACGGTATATATTTCAAAATAAAATTTTCAGAAACCTGCGAAATCAAGAATGTGATATATTATGTAGGAGAAACCATCAATCTAAGAAACAGAGTAACACTACATAATCAACATATAAGACAAGCAGACGCGACAATACATCCAGTAAACAGACATATAGCAAACTGTGCAAAAAGCTGTACACCGAAATTCAACATATTCCCATTTTACAAGCCGAAAGAAAATAATAATACTCTTAGGAAGATGAAAGAAATATATTTCATCAATCTATTTAAACCGTCTCTGAATGCGAAATAATAATTACTACTTGTATAAATATTTGCAGAATCTACAAGGACGGAATTGATATGCATTATTTCATATTTTATTATTTTTTTCAATGATGCTAACGACAATTTAACAATATTCATCATTTACATAAGCGACGTCATTACTGATAACGTTGTTGCCTGAAGACGACGTCATAAACATTCTCCTGAAGATCCATATTAATGGTGAAACCGGTTGAGATTGTAACTTGTATTTTTACTGAATTAAACCATGTAATATCAAAAAAGGCATTTCCTTCAATCTTTTTTCCCGATATATATGAAATTACATGAGTGTTTTTTTTTCATATTGAATTTATTAAACAAGTTGAATAAAATAATAAAATGCGAGGCTGTGCCGATGTGGATAGTAACAAATATAAGATGAATTCTTTTTATAACATGTTAGCCTTTCTTGTCGAAACACCAAAAATTCGACTTTCTTCTGCTATATAAACAAGTCAGTTTGATCGACGTCCCTATAAACCATATTGGCTGCGTAGCGATAAGACGTTATTTTTATCGGTGCGTTGACCGTACGTATGGTATAGCAAAGTATCGACAAGTGTCATACTTAGCTTCGGTAGGTTCTCGAGTAGGGCAAATAGGCTCGTCCTGTGACTTATTCTTTACAACGGTATGCTCATAGAACCACTCGATTAACTGGCCTTCGTTGGAAATCTGCGTTGGATACCGGACTACTGCCACTTATAAGGTATTTAGGATCTATTTATCTACGTGAAGCACTCTAACTAACACCTAGAAATAGGAATAATTCATAACTTTCAGATAAAAATCGTGCGCGTCGCTTTATATTGTTAGGCCGCAGGCGATATAAGGTTAACTGATCGTATAGGTACAATAGGATTAACTAACACCACTGCACTTTACTGTTAGTATAGATAACTTATAAGGTTTATACTGACTTATAGAGAGTCAGTATCTAGGACATAGTGTACAATATAGAAAATTGACGATTTGACATATATTGTACATTTATAAACAAGCTAATTAATTAGGCAATTAGTGCATATAGTAAATAATTGCATAGAGTGATAATATCTATATATTATATAAATATTGCATTTCTGAGAGGGTGATATGAAAAATGTTCACCGCGAGATATATGAATATTGACCGAGGCGCCAGCCGAGGTCTTTATTCATATTTCGAGGGGTGAACATTTTTCATATCACCCTCTCAGGAATGCAATATTTATTTTATTATACCGAAAGCTTATAAGGGTCAAAGCATTTACTGGAAAATCAACATAATAATTTATTTAACATTAAAAAGTAATTACTAACCAAATAATGAAGACATGATTAAAGAGTCTTTACTTTTTAGCACTCATAATTTGTGGCGACTTTCCTGTAATAAGACTTTTTTGATAGATTTAGTCGAGACATTTACATATCGCCGACCCCTATATTTATTCTAATATTTCAACATTGCGTCAGTAGCATTCGAAAAACGGCGATAACATTCCTTTTTCTAAATGAAACATATAAGTGTGAGTACTCATTTTCTTAGTTGGATCATTTCCAAACTTATTGTTGTAATTTCGATTCAATATTTGATGAAAAATTGTTTTCGAAATATTTTGTACTTAGCATAAAAAAGAAAATAATCAATGCGAAAGTATCAATCTCTCAACGGGTGATATGAAACAATAATATCACATGCGCAGAAAAACAAAATAACGCTGTTGCGCATGTGATATGAAATTATGGATCATATCACCTGCGCAGAAATTGAAAATAACGATTTTGCGCATGTGATATAAAATCACTGGGGAATATGATATATTATTCAAGTTAAACTAATGGGAAATTTGCATTGGACATTTATGTGAGATATAATAATATAGAATATTACGGATAGGCAAAACATTCAATAAAAATAAATTAATTAAAGCAGACGATTTTGGCAGATAAAACTTAGCGCTTAATTCATAAATACTGTATTAGACTATATCCGTAAATCTAAATTAGGTAATTAACAGGAATAAATTAAATCAATCAAGCAAACATAAAAACAATGGGTAAATCATCAGGAAAGAAATCCAAGTCACCTTGGGGATCACCCGATACAACCCCCATAGTAAAGGTCAAGGGGACAGCTAGAAAGCTGCTGTGTGCCGACTTCGCCCCGGCGGGCTGCTCGACACCGGTCACCAACTTGCAATCCCTGGGGAAGGTAACGGGGAAGGAAAGAATGAGAGAAACTTCTCTCAACTCTTCTTCAGGAAGCCCTGTTAACAAGGCCAAGGCAATTTCAGATTCAGCTAATGGATCTCTAGAGTTGTCAACCACTAAGCTACACCTTTGAGCAATGTGACTTACCCTGTCCCCAGCCCTGTACCTAACCCAAATGAATCAGACCAAAGTTTGAGTCCTGGGAGGCTCACTATCGATAGTGATCCGCCATCATTACCTGATGATTGCCACACCGGTATACCGTCACCTGAAGGTGATGGTAACATCAAGACACCACCGATCCCTAGCCTACCAAAGTTAAACCCAAGGCAGGACCAGGGCCCTATCACATCTAATGAGGTAGAAGCACCACCCGGTACAACAGGTCAAGACCACCCTGGTGCACCGGCACTAGACGATGTCAACTTCCCAGAGCTTGGCAATTTCAGAAACACCAGCTACCCCAACATTGCCACGTCTAGTAAACAATGCCGATCACCACCATGGTGAACAGGTTCCATCATACACCGGTGCATCACCCTGTACCACCGGTACCAACAGTGAGCAGTCGACAAACATGTCGGTGCAGGCTGACACTGAAGGCCCATGGCAGACCAAGAGTACCAAGAAACAAAAGGGGGCATCGCCAGTGGTTAACAGTACCACTCTGTGCTTTGTAGCGATGACATTGCGCACAGTGTCATGTGTATTCCCCAAGCAGAAGATACAAGAGATATCCTCAGCTTTCATAGCATACGTAGGGGGGTCTTTCATCAAGGACCCATCCACCGAGGGAGGATGTCCCACTTTCATGATACGTAAAGACAAATTGGACCTGGCCAAGCAATTTACATATCAAAAACATGATTTCGTTCTAGAGCCACTGAACGCAGACAAACGCTCTAGTCCGAATAAGAAAATAGAATCTAAAGGGGTCATATACATCAAGAACATAAACTACAATGATAATGTAAACCAATTTGCACATGAGAACAACATAAAAGTCTACCACCGGGGCTATGAGATAGTCAATGGAAGAAAGGTGCCTTCGTCAACTATCAAACTCACATTTAGTTCCGAAAAAGCACCATTGAAGGCGAAACTCAATGATGGCACTCAAGTACCAGTATACTTCTCCTTATTATCTCCTCTACGGTGTAACAAATGTCAAAAGCACGGATTCTCAGCAAACAAATGTACAGGGAAAACCAGTTGCCCACATTGTGCAGGCCCAAACTCACGCTATGAATGCCAATA
Organism: Mercenaria mercenaria; assembly: GCF_021730395.1. Classification (NCBI taxonomy): domain Eukaryota; kingdom Metazoa; phylum Mollusca; class Bivalvia; order Venerida; family Veneridae; genus Mercenaria; species Mercenaria mercenaria. The sequence goes on along the minus strand of NW_026461633.1, from coordinate 28,454 downwards.
CCGGAACATTAAAAAATGCGCAAATTGCAATGGTCTTCACAGTGCAGCATACAAAGGGTGCTTAGCATACACTAACTACCTGCAGAACATTGACAAGAAAAACAATGCAATCAAAACTGAATACGAGGTCAGAATGAGAAATGCTGGCCTTACACCCGCACAGACAACAAACATCAACACTCAAACACAAACACTACACAACAATAATGAATATATACATAAGACTAGACTAAGGTTATGGAAATCATTAAAAACATAGCACCTAAGATACAAGGTCATCAAATAAATGACCAGATACTGGAACAAATGGTTGACGAAGCCATTTCACAGGGCAACATCACACCAGAGCAGCAGGAAGAAACACAACCCTCGGGGACAGGGAAAACCCCTACCCCACCCACTTCTTCACATACAGGCAGTGCACCCAGATACCATAACAGAAGGTTACTGGACCTCGCCAATACAATAGGGTAAACAGACATGCAAGGCCACATGGTACAATGGGTCGCAGACGCCCTCGGTGGGTCCCTCACCACCCTCCACCACCATCCCAGTGGTATGCCGGATATGGTCTCTATTAGGTGACATCAGATCTAAATTTTGTAAATTATTAACAATAACCCCATACAATTAATTAATTAATAATGTCCGGTGTAGATTCCAAGACGGCATGTAATCGTAATTTTATATAATGTCTTGGAACGCCCGGGGGTTTGCAGGGGACAAAAATACAAAGGTCACCGAATTAAACAGCTTCCTTAAGTCATCCACAGATACAGTACATGCCGTGTGTATTCAGGAAGCGTTTAGATATGGTAAAAATATAACACCACCAAAGCTTTATGACTATGAAATTGCCACATATCAAAAACGCACAGATCAAGGAGGAGGTACAATAATATGTGTCAAACAGGGCATCAGATTCAAAGTCGATAGATCAATAATTCACAATAAATATGAAATTAACGGCATAACTATATATTGTCACAGCAAAAACATAACAATTTATAATTGTTACGTAGCATATGAAAATTATAACACCTAAGAACACTTAGTCTATCAAAAAATGTTCTCTAACATACGAAACCACTCAGTAATTCTGGGAGATTTCAACATTAAAAACCCACTCTGGAATCCCCCGGACGATCCAAGGTGTGACTTGGCCTCTGAGACTATGTTTAAATCTATTATCACAGAAATATCTAGTTGTATTAAATGATGGAAATATAACAAGACTAAGTGATTCACCAAATCGAAAAGACTCAGCAACAGATTTGGCAATAGTTTCTCATACGTTGGCACAATATGCATTCTTTGGAGTTATCAATAATACTTTTGGCAGTGACCATTTTCCAGTATTGCTGGGATTAGAATTTTCAATAAAAACAGAGGCGATTCATACCACCCGCAAATATAAGATAGGTAAAGCAGACTGGGACCAATATCATGACTTCGCAAACAGGCATTTCCATTATAACACTGAGGGCAAGGCAGGGGATGAAAATCACAAACAATTTATAAATGATATCTATAATATTAGTAAAAAGACTATACCAATGGTCAAAGGCAACAACAACAGGAAAAAGTTTATACCCTGGTGGACTGAGAAATGCGCAAATGCAGTTAAACAAAGGGAGATTGCTAGGAAAAATTATAGTAGAAATAAGAATGATGAAAATCTTCAAAAATACAGGTCACTCCGCAATAAGGCTGTAGAGATCATTAAAAAAGCAAAACGCACCAGTTTTGAAAAGTACATAACGCAAATAAATCACAAAACAACATCAAAAGAAGTATGGGACGTTGTCAATAAATTTAGAGGCAAATCATCTAGCTCTATTGGTACACTTCTGAAAGACAACGATCCGGTGGTTATGGATAAAGATAAGGCAAATTTTCTGGTGCAACACTATAAGAAAATCAGCAGTAATGACAATTACAGTGCTAAATTTTTGGCAAAGAAACAATATAAAGAGCAAGAATACGATCTCTACAATGAAAATAACACAGCCCCACATGACGATATTGAGTATAATAAACCATTCTCCCTCCTTGAATTAAACATGGCCCTTGATCAATATAATAGTTCTGCCCCAGGCGAAGATGCGATCCATTATGATATGATCAAAAATTTACCAATACATGCCAAAGGAAAACTCTTAAAGCTATACAATCAGTCTTGGAAAGAAGGCTCCACCCCAGAAAGCTGGGGCGAGGCCATTATAGTACCAATACTTAAGCCCAATAAGGAATAAACAAACCCTGCTTTATACCGCCCCATCTCCCTAACGCCAACCCTCACTAAGGTCATGCAAAGAATGATAAAACCAAGACTGGAAACTTATATTGAAAATAATAATCTGTTCTCCCCATATCAGTCAGGATGTAGGAAAGCCCATTCGTGCGAAGATCACCTCCTTCGCTTCGAATCAGACTGTAAAGAGGACCATCGGAAAGGTTATTACCTACTAGGCATATTTTTAGATCTATGTAATGCATTTGATAGGCATTGGAATAAAGGATCTCTCTTGAATTTAATATCTCTAGGCATTAAGGGGAGAATGCTTACATGGATCGCTAATTTCCTGAAAGGCAGAAAAATTAAGGTAAAGGTCAATGGCCAATTGTCAGATACAGTGAAACCTGACAATGGCACACCCCAGGGAGGTGTGATTAGCCCACTGATCTTAAATCCCATCATGAACACTCTAAACACGGCTATAGATACACACAACAAGCAGTCCCCTCCCGGTGACCGGACCGAACTTGCTCAATTTGTAGATGATGGAGCCACATGGGTAACATCACCAAACCCTCATAGTACATTATTAAAAGGTCAAAAGGTCCTTGAGGTAATAGAAAAATGGAGTAATGAATGGGGATTCACCATCAACCCTAATAAAACACAAGTGCTAATGATGTGCCGGCAACCATATATTTAAGTCCTAGCAAAATCGAATAAAGTAACGCCGGAACTTAAATTATGTGGTAAAACCCTTGAAATAGCACCGACCGCAAAGTTCTTAGGAATGTATTTTGATCAATATTTAACGTGGCACCATCATATAAATAATCTAGTTAATAGGTGTGAAAAGGATATTAACCTCTTGAGACTAATATCAGGAACAAACTGGGGAGCTAATAAGAAAACTAAACTCCTGTTATATAACACCTTAATTATTAGCAAAATTAATTATGGTAGCACAGCATATGCGTCAGCCTGCAAATCACAATTAAAAAGGCTAGATATAATACAGAGTAAGGCCCTAAGTGTAGTCAGTGGAGCATATAAAACAACTAATAAAATGGCAGTACTAGTAGAAACGGTCCAGCTACCATTAGATCTAACAAGAGAGGTCAATATGCTCAAATATTGGGCCAGATCAAGCCGCCTAGGTGAAAATCTGCACATAAATAATACAAGCAAAGCAATGAAAGACTGCCCCAGTACCATCGAAAGGGTTAGAAACAGTTACACTGGTAAGAAAGAGCTTAGAACACAGCCGTACACTCGAGAGGTTAATAGGTTACTAGATAAATATCAATTAGATGAAGTAAATGTACAAGAGCCGGTGTTTTCATATAATGCTGGGATCAAGGTCACAATCCCCGACTTAAGCCTTAAATGCTTCATTAATAAAACAGAAGATACCACCAAGCCAAAAATATAACAGAAATACATATAATAAAGGTTATAGGTCACATCACCATATTTATACAGACGGAAGCAAAAATCCCAGCGAAAATAAAGCTGGCGCGGCCTTTGTTGTCTTTGACCCCTATGGCAAAGAAATTTGCTCGTCGGCCCTTAAACTAGACCCTAGGGTCTCCATATTCACGTGTGAGGCAATAGCCATCCAACATGCACTGAAATGGATACCCGAAAACAGGCCCAGTACCATAGCTATATTAAGAGATAGTTTGTCTGTGCTACAGTCAATAAGTACAGGCAGGTCACAATCAAGATCTGATATAATAGTTGACATTATTCATAAAATCAGCCATCTCAATAAAATAGGTATACATGTTTCCCTAATATGGGTCCCGAGTCACGTAGGCATTATGGGAAACGAAAGGGTCGATCAATTAGCAAAGCAAGGGTCCGAAAATGAAACCCCAAAAGAGGTCAAATTAGCAGTATCTGAGGTTAACAGCATACTAAAGGCCAAATCAAGGGAGTTTTTTAGACAGAGATGGCTGCAACAAAATACAATGCGGTGCGCCCTATCAGAACATATTCCCAGTAAGATGCAAATTTATAGCACAAACACCGGCCATGACAAGATCATTACCAGATTAAGGCTGGGGCGGAACGGTCTGGGCTGGGAGAACTACTCAGATAAACATCTATGCCCACACTGTCCAGAATACGAAACATTCAACCACGTATTCTTTGACATATACAAAGAGTGTACACGAAATGCAGAACATAGATTGGAACTGGAATGTTGACTCCTGAAACTCGTGTTGGTCTGTATTGACAGAAAAACACTCCTCTTCCCTCCAAAGGAAGTTGAGCAGCAGGTCTACAGCCTCCTAATACATTTCATCACAAAAATAGGTTATTTGAACAGAATATAATCAAAACATAAACATTACATAGGTGGGGCCTGACCAAACAACTAATTTTATAACTTTGGCCTTAATTTAATATCACAAAGTACCAGGGGGTTTGAATCTCTATATGCACCCCGTCTGGGGGTACCATGTAAGGCTTAACAGCACTGGTACGGTCATTAGAGGTAATATAATCTCAGGGGAAACGTGTATACACATATTAAAATCATAAACTTTGATCAAAAGAATTGGCGTCAATAATCAGTGGGGTTGAGCTTGTATATGCACCCCGTCTGGGGGTACCATGTAAGGCTTAACGGCACTGGTGCGGTCAATACAAGCGATATATCCTCAGGGTGAAAGGCGCTATCTAATAAAGTTTGTATGGTCGGGCCGCAGCTGTGAATAGCAATTAAAACATAATATAGTATCAGGAGCTGATTGTCTATGAAACATACCAAAGAAAAGCCCGAAAGAGGTTTAATTATTATAAATCTTATTATTTTACTTTATAAATTTAGTTCAGTTAAATGTACATATACAAGGTTTATTTATAATGTTTTATATTACATAATAAAAAGGCCTAAAACTTTATTACCATTTTAAAAACTTTTAAAAACTTTTAATTTTAAACATATACATAATGTTAAGCCATATTAAGGCTAATTTTAGACTATGATTTTAAAAAGCCAGGGGGCATATCCTTGCACAACCTTTATATTTTCGGTAAGGATAGTCACCTGATTTTATCCTATTAGTTTTAATATAATTTTAAAGTAAAATTTTAAACCCTTTTGGCATAATAAAAATCAGAAACAAAAGTCTTTGTGTTTTCGTTTTGCGGTAAAGGCCGATTCTGATTTTACCAATTTTATCAAACTTTTAACAAATTTTACCTATCTTAACCAAATTTTAAACAAGTTAAATTCATGGTTAATAATATAAGTAATAATAAAATATCAAATACATGTATTAAATTAAATTAAAGTTAGGCCAGCGGTGTACATATGTGGTAGGGACCTATGGTGGCACAAACAATACCCAGACCGAGGAAATAGGTACAAGAAAGACGCCACCATAGGAATATCCAGGAGTAATGATGACCATTAAGGGGACGCATACTTTGAAATTAGAAAAAAGTGGGTGGGGTATGATAAAATTTACCTGCAAAAAAAAGTACAAGGTTTTGGTACATGAAATGGATACTGTTTCAACTGTTATAAGTACACAAAGGATTGCTCACTAAAATAAAATTGAGAAAACTGAAACAAGAAAGTTATTGTTGATTTACATAAGACTTATTGTGTACATTCAAAGTCAACAATTAAGATTTTTTTGGTGCGAAAATAATAGTGTTTCACCTTGTCCAAACATTTATCAAGTGAAATATGGTCACTGTCTTGCTTTTCATTTCGCATATGTAAGCTAAAACACATTATTTAGTTTGTTTACAAAGTAGTGCATAAGAAAAGATACGGTGGTCAAGGAATGCCACATTCCAAAACTAAAAGAGTATATTCCCCTTAATACATTAAACATTTATCGTTACAGAAGTCTAGTGGCTTACAATAAGGGCCTAGAAATGCTGCCATTATTAATTTTTAACTTGGTATTCATGAACTACAATGCACTTAAATATCAAAACACATTCAACAAACTTTTGAAAATGTATTGTCTTAAAAATCCCTAAAATAAAGTATGAAATTTGGTTGAGAGGTCCAATGAATGTGTATATGTGCAAAAGTAACATTCTAATCTTGTTCACAAAAGTTACTAATACACAGCAGGCATGTCAATGATCAAAACTGGACGAATATACAGTTATCCTCACTTTAATGTCATTTATAATTTGTCTTTGAATTCTCCACCATACTTTTCATAACTCTGTTTGCACGAGTTGCACGAGAATGCTGTCATTCACGTAAAAAAACGGGGTCAAATAAGTTGTAAATGCAATATCATCTAAACGTAATTAATATGGATTATGCAGTTCAAGATAAACTTTATCTCATAACGTAACGAACATGTATAATGTTGTAACAACAACTATACTTACACTGATTTAAGTGGCAATCGGTTTATAACTGACTTTATTGATTCATTTTGTGTTTTGTTATTGTTGTCAAAAAGTATAACGGAAGTGCCTCACAACTGAAGCGGAAACCAGTTTGATGCGCAAAGTAGTCAACTGTAAGTAATATTTTTTGATAAATGTCCACAGAAATTAATAATTTTCTAATATTTTAGACGAATATCTGAATAGGATTCATTATTTGATAAGAAATTATAATCATCGACATGTTTTTTTTAAAAATCGTACACATGCTGACACCTAAGTTGTCTCCCGTTGTTTATTAGAGTTACCTTTCGTCCGGCGCAGTAATACATTTGCAGTGAATCGCCGGGAAAATTAAAAACCATGTAAATAAACTAAAATTAACCACCTTTTCAAGATGAATTTCAAGTGATCGCCATTATGCATTTAATCCGCTTGACCTGTGTAGCATCTTAGATATCTGTTCTAAGGTATTCATTGTGTAGAGTGTCATGTTACGCCCTTGCAATGCTAATCCCACTCTGATTTTTTTTGTTTACATTTTTATCAATGAGAAATATGGCGTCCATCCCGAGCTGAAATGACGTGGCGTTAAATTTATACATGTTTAAGCAAACCTGGTGTGTTAGAAAGAAAATCTCATCCCTTCAACATTATTTGGAACACTGTTATTGTAAAAAACCAGTTTTTTCCTTATACAAAAGGTTAATATTTTGTGTTGAATGTAGTTTCACAAAGACCTCTGTTTTCCTATTACATTCATAGTACCACATCCTTATCCACAAAATACTGAATATTACAGGTGTCCATCAGTATTATATCAGTTTAGGAATATGTTTTTTATTTTCCCACCATTGATTTTTTGAATATGCACCCCTTCCGCATTTCTGTATGAACTGTGAATGTAGCAATATGCGTCCCCTTAAACGTGCAGACGGAAACAGACAATGGTAAACAAACAACAGGTAAATTTTAGGTAAAAATTCTCACGCGTAATTTAGACGTCAGGTACACAGGATTCGCGTGTAAAACATTTATTAATCCATAGTTTTGCTCCAAATTTTCAATATTGCTAAATAACATATATAGCTAGAATACTAGGGCATTTTTAGTAAGATAATGAAATAAAAATAAGCAAAATCACATAGAAACGGTCGAATTTTGATAAAATCAACTGTAAAATTTCATACAGCGCGATCGTAAATAACTCTTTTATACAATGAGTAAAGTAAATAATACCGAAAGTATCATTAAATATAGGACTCTACACTAGAAAGTGCAAAAACAGATCGGAAAAACATTAAAAAATGACAAAATGACAGCAATTTAAAAACATAGAATAAAACAGTATCGTTAAAGTACATTGAATGTTTAGCGCATATAGAGTAAGCATATTTATCGAATTGACACACTTATGCAGTAGGCGTGGCGTGTAATCTATAAATAACCTGTGTACTGACAATAATCGGACGTATATAAATGGTCTTTTTAAATGTTTTTTTTCAAAGTTTTAAAGTTTTTAAAGTTTTAATATTAATAAAATAAAGCTTAAGTGTATAGATATAATTCATGGTTAGTGGCAGGTCTTCTCTGGCGTTTCATGAGTGTAAGAAAGGTAATCGCGGTCGTTACCCTGGATGATAATGCTTAATAAATTTAATTATATATCTCATAATCTATTCAATATTTTGGCAATTTAAACACAATTCAGGGGATACAACAATTAAAACATTACAAAAACAATAAAATACTCCAGCCAAAACCCAGACATGTTCCAAAACTAACACCCGGGCCTTGAATTAAGGTCCCCCTTTTACTATATCATATGAATTTAATTCTTTGGAATCAATCCAGGCATCGACCTGTATTTGGGAACGGGTCTCAAAATTCAAATCTCGCTGGGCCTACGATTGATAAGTTTGACTGGAAACAGTCATAACTACGCAGCGCAGCGTAAACAAATAAAAATGAATAAAACAAAACAAAACAAAAACGACGTCGCCTAAAATGACATCGATGTCAAAGCTTAATTACACTATTGAAGTATCGTTTATTTTTAATGGCTGTATTTACACTCCTGCAACGTCAAACATGTAATAAATAGAGAATATTAGGTTACTGTCATATAAATTTAAAATTATTAAGTGAGTCAGAGAAAATATAAATAAGAGGGCCATGAAGGCCCTGTATCGCTCACCTGACCTACTGACCTAAAGATCATCAAGATTAACATTCTAACTAAGTTTCATTAAGATATGGTCATAAATGTGACCTCTAAAGTGTAAACTAGCTTTACCTTTGATTTGACCCGGTGACCCAGTTTTTGACCCAACATGACCCAGATCGATCTTGACCTAAAGATCATCAAGATTAACATTCTGGCCAAGTTTCATGAAGATACAATCATAGATGTGGCCACTACAGTATTAACAAGCTTTTCCTTTTATTTGACCTGGTGACTTAGTTTTTGACCCAAGATGATCCAATATCAAGCTCGTCTATGACTTTATTGAGGGTAACATTCTGGCCAAGTTTCATTAAGATTGTGCCTAAATTGTGACCTCTGGATTGTAAAAGAGCTTTTCTTTTGATTTGACCTAGTGACCTAGATTTTGACCTTAGCTAATTCAGATCTGAACTCGACCAATAGATCATCAAGATTTATGTTCTGACCATGTTTCATTAAGATATGGTCATAAATGTGGCCTCTACAGTGTAAACTAGCTTTTCCTTTGATTTGACCTGGTGATCTAGCCTTTTATTCGACATGACCCAGATTCAAACTGAACCTTGAGATCATCAAGATTAACATTCTGACTAAGTTTCATGAAGATACAATCATAGATGTGGCCTCTACAGTGTTAAGAAGCTTTTCGTTTAATTTGACCTGGTGACCTAGTTTTTGACCCCAGATGACCCAATGTCAAATTCTTTCAAGATTTTATTGAGGGTTCCATTCTGACCAAGTTTCATTTAGATTGGGCCAAAAATTTGACCTATAGAGTGTTAACAAGCTTTTCCTTTGATTTGACCTGGTGACCTAGTTTTTAATCCTATATAACCCAAAGTCAAACTCGTCTAAGATGTTATTGAGGTTAATATTCTGACCAAATTTCATTAAGAATGGGCAAAAAGTGTGATCTCTAGAGTGTTTACAAATTTTTCCTTTGATTTGACCTGATGACCTAGTTTTTGACCCAAGATGACCCAACCTCAAACTCGTCAAAATTTTTATTAAGGGTAAGATTCTGACAAAGATTCATTGAGATTGGCTCAAAATTGTGACCTCTACAGTGTTAACAGTCAAATTGTTGACAATGACGACGGACGACGGGCACAGGGCGATCACAAAAGCTCACTTGTGAGCACTTTGTGCTCAGGTGAGCTAAAAATGAGGCTCAAAAATCATTTTTATTACATTCAACCTTTACAACCAATTTGATCCGAGTCTGCCTTGCATATAATTCTGATACCATAACTAAATAAGGTATTTTATATACTGACGGTGATCTTTTAGTTATGGAGTTGTCCTCTTTCAAAATCAACTGTTTATGATCAGCACATAAAATGCGAGTTTACTGTTAGAATATGCAAAAAAGTAATGTCTACATATAATTGTAATATTATTCAAATGTTTTATCGAAAAAATTTTGATACTAAACCCACATATAACGATTTTATGCTGAAAATCGCATTATTTCCCAGGGCTTTTCACCAGCAAATTGGGAAGAGGCCTAGGCCTTTAAAATTGAGAAATTTCTACGCTATAACCGTCCAGATTGGGAAAAAATGCTATTTATAGAAAGATGGTTTGAGTGTAAAAATTTAAACAGTAATAAATATTTTAAAATCAAATTTAAGTTTTAATGTTATAGACTAGACTACAGCACTTTTTCAGACTTCAAAGTTTCACAAATCTAATCTCAGGCCGTGCCTTCGGTGTTATTATTACCGGTACCCTCGAATTTACGCTTATTTACCGCACAGTCTAACCATGACCTCTGATTTCTTTTGATACCACCACGCATTTGATTGATTTGCAGTTTTCGCGCTGTTAATATCGTGTTTTCGCGTTTTCGCCCTCGATCTGCCATTGTCTTTTCGTGTTTTCGCCTTCGTGTAAGTAGGGCGAAAACGCGAAAACACGATATTGATAGCGCGAAGACTTCCGGTTAGTTTTCATGGCGGAACGTTAGTGTTTATTCTCTGGACTGTTTTTGTGATAGTGTGTGACTGAGGGACTTGTTTTTTCTAAAAACTTGATTATGTGAGATCGGATATACAGTATCAACCGTGATGTAAGTTTGGAGGAAGTACAATCGTCTTATTAAATTTTTTGAAGTACATTTCGTAAACGCTTCTACCTGTGTACCTGTGTCACGCACAACTGACTATATATATAAACATTGGTCAATAAGTTTAATTGACCTACCACCTACGCTAAAATCTACCCGTAGTATACTAGGCTACGAAGAAAGCGCACCATGAGCGAATCGTCATCTACACCGGCTGCGACAGACAAGAACAAACGTGAACTCTCATCGCCGTTCGATTCAAATGATCCAAAGAAAGTCAGAGCTGACTCTCTGTCATCTAAGACATCCGAGATGGATGTCCCCAATGTTCCTGTCACACATGTAACCTTCAGAGAAGAGGATCTTGCTACAATTAGTAAACTGCTTGCCAAAAAATTTCAGGATCAGATGAAAACAATGGCCACCGACGTTGTCGAGGGTGTTATGAAAAGTTTGACCACCAAAATTGAGTCGCTCGAGCATGAAAACAAATCATTAAAAAGCAAGATCGACTCTCTTGAAGGAAAGTTAGAACGTGCTGATGACAACATGGAAAAAAGGCTAATCAGTATAGCCGGCGAAACTGTCTCCGCCTTTCAGGCGTAAAGGAATCTCCGCAAGAAGACACGGACAGAATCGTTCTCGATGTTGCCAAATCTATAGGGGCAGAACTAAATATATGTGACATCGATCGCTCTCATCGTGTAGGCAGACCTGTAGTCAGTCGGCAGGAGGGCACAACTGGAAACAGCCCGAAGCCACGAGTCATAATTATTAAATTTGCTACATATAGATCCCGTGCAAACATGTTCAAATGCAAACCTAACCTCCGTGAGGCTGGCTTCCATGGTACTTTCCTCAACGAGGACCTTACCCACATCAGAAGTGAACTCTTTTACGAGTGTCGCCGCCTTGTCCGCTGCAAGGCCATCAACGGTTCCTGGACCACAGGTGGGGTTGTTATTGTCAAAACTAACGATAACAAAACTTATCGCATCGAAACAAGGAGGCAACTGGACGAGTTTAAAATTTGGGCACATATAAACCCGTAACTTTCGTTGAACAGTGTACTCATTGGTTAGGCGATTAACTTCATTGAGTTTACAATTGAACGCTCATGATTTATAACGTGTAAATACCTTTACCTACATTAGAAGTGTCATTATAAAATGACTCGTTAGCCAAGATGATTTATTTGTATGTCTCCTAAAATGAAAGTTATAATATTTTATGCTTCTATTTAAGGTGTATGGTCAAGATTTAGCTCTATATTATAAAAATGTTTTTATCTAATGCATGAACTAGTATTTAACGGTGTTATGCAATTTTATCGTAATGTTTATACCAAATTATGATAGGAAAATATACGATAACTGTTATCTAGTTAAGATTAATGTACGGTACATTGTCATTGTTAATAACGGTATTCTTGCCTTATGCTAAGTTAGAGGAGAATTCACAATAATAACTTAATTTTAAATGAAGATTTTCTTCCGCTAAGTGTAGTCTTATCGGTACAAATTGTTGTAAAATATTTGAAAATTGTATTTTTCTGCTAGGATTAATGTATTAAACTTGTTGTTCACCTGACACTGTAACAATTACAGCATAGTTACTTGTTTACGTAGTTTTGTATAGATAGCTCAAAGAGCTATAAAAATAAATATATGTGTTTTATACTTCTTTGGATAGCTGGTACCAAACAACAGGGAGTATTCTCTGTAAATCTAATTGTTACAAAGCTACCAATATTTTTTTTTTTAAATGTTAATAATTTGTTTTCCCAATCTTGCCTAGTAAACGGACAATGTTCTGTACTTCCCATTGTATTATAGTATTATATTGTATATAGTTTATAGAGCGTCGCGATATTGTGGTTGATAGTAAATCAAAGGGAGAATACTCAATAGAATTTAATTTTGAATAAAGATTCGCTTCCCTTACATGTACTCAATACTATTTGAAAAACGCTTGAAAGTTTGTTTCTTTTTGATTAGTGTATGGAAAATGTTTAATTTTGACGCAGTAGTACTATATTTGTAAAACGTAGAGCATACTTGTAACTGCACGTTGGAACTTTAGTTTAATGTACAATTTGCATGCACTTAATCATTTTGTTCTCTTATAGAAATACTTACAACCTCATATACACCTACTGTATAATGAACGTCCCGTTAAAATAAACAAATAGTACCATTGAAATTGACTGTAAGTACTAAACTTTACCTTGAAATCATCTTTTCTTTTCTTTTCACTCAACATGACAATGCTCGGCACACAGTTCATATTACGCACGTTACATACGTGGTTACCCGGTATGGTTGTCCCACAGACTGTTCACCTAGGGACGGCGGATGGAGACTTTGCAATATCTGACCATCCTCCTTAATGGCTCAGATAGGTTATACAAGTACCTTATGCCGTCTCCTAGTGTCCTTGCGCTTTAAACATATACCATACACTGCACCTATATTCTACTCTCCCGTCTCAGGAACCTACCTGTGTCTATTGTTAATACTTGTTTCTGGGGACATCCATCCTAACCCCGGCCCTTCGTCTTCGTCCAGCATCTCTGACACCTTATCTTCTGAATCATCTATCTACCAGAAACTCATAGAATGTGGTCTTTCCGTAATGCACTTGAATATTCAGAGTTTACGCCCCAAGCTAGACCTGTTACAAATCGAAGCCCAGCCATACGATATTCTTGTGTTTACTGAAACATGGCTCTCTCCAGACATTCCGAGTGAGGACCTCAGAATCTTGAATTTTAATCTCCCTTATCGATGCGACAGACGTGGTAAGGCTGGTGGCGGTGTTTGTATTTATGTCCGCGACGGTCTTCTTGCCAATGTTCGCTCTGACCTGTCTATTATTGGTCTTGAAGGCATTTGGGTAGAATTAACAATAAATTGTAAGAAGCACCTTGTTGGTGGCATATATCGCCCTCCAGATGCAAATAACGATTACTGGCAGCTGTTGGAACAGAGTGTAGACCAGGCGTTCTCTGCAAACTGTGAAAACGTTATCTTAACAGGAGACTTCAACATCAATATGCAATATTCCTCCTCAAACAAACTTGGCAGATTGATGTCTTCCTATAACACCCAACAGCTTATCAAATCACCTACTCATTATACTGAGTACTCCTCCTCGCTGATTGACCTCATATTTACTAAGGCTAATCATCACGTTATTTCCAGTTTTGTTTCTGACCCTTTCATTCCAAACTTGGTTCGTTTTCACTGTCCTGTCGTTATAGTCTTAAAACTCAGTAAACCAAAAACCTACAGCTTTAAAAGGCGTATCTGGCTATATGATAGGGATGATTATGCTGCATACGTAAATAAACTAAATTCGGTTGACTGGGAGTCTATCTTATCTAATCCTAATCCTGATCTAGTTGCTCAATCTTTCACCGACACAAAACTTTCTAAAGCGTCCGAGGTGATTCCTAACAAAACTGCTACTATAAGACCCACAGATGTTCCTTGGATGAACAATAACATACGAAAACTCATACGTAAACGCAACAAGATTCATAAAAAAGCTAAACAACAGAACACGGAAACAATCTGGGCAAAATTTAGAAAAATCAGAAATGACGTCACTAAAGCCATCAGACACTACAAACAAGATTATCAAAATAAACTTATCGAAAGAATTAACTCAGACAACATATGTGCAAAAGACTGGTTCAAACTATGCAAGCAACTTACCACAAAACAAACACCAAACCTCCACTGAACTACAACAGTCAAGAAGCAACATCAGATCAAGATAAGGTAGAACTTCTTAATAACTACTTCTGCTCACAATCCAAGCTTGATGGTAAAGATGCCTCTCTTCCACCAGTTCCCGACACAGTGGAACCAGTCCTTTCTAGTATCAACATAACTCCTGAAGATGTCGCCGATGCAATCTCGTCTATGGATCCCTCCAAGGCTTCTGGTCCAGACCTGGTCAGTCCTAGACATCTTCGCGAAGGTGCACCTGCTTTGGCGCAGCCTCTGGCAACTTTCTTTAATACACTCCTTCGTTCCTCAAACTTTCCGTCACAATGGAAACTTGCTAACGTTACTCCAATCTTTAAGAAGTCCGACCCCTCTTTACCATCAAACTACCGACCGATCTCACTCCTCAACTGTATCGGGAAACTGATGGAAAGCTGCGTACATAAATATATTTACAACCACTTAATCATGCACAATCTCTTAACACCAAACCAGTCCGGCTTTGTGAAAGGCGACTCCACAATCAACCAACTATCTTATCTTTACAGTGACATATGCCGTGCTCTTGATGAAGGTAAAGAAGTTCGTGCTGTGTTTTGTGACATATCTAAAGCGTTTGACAGGGTTTGGCACCGCGGTCTTCTTTACAAATTGTCCCGTCTTGGCGTGAGAGGTTCATTACTGCAATGGTTTTCTTCTTATCTTTCCTCTAGGCGCCAGCGTGTCCAATATAGAAATTTCTCTTCATCGTGGTCTCATGTCTCAGCTGGCGTTCCTCAAGGCTCTATACTAGGTCCTTTGCTCTTTCTTGTATATATTAACGACATTGTTCTTGAAATCGGCTGTAAAATTAAGCTTTTCGCTGATGACACGAGTCTTTATATTGTTGTCGACACTCCGGAATCTGCTACAACAAAATTAAACAAAGACCTCGACACTATCTTCTCCTGGTCAAAATCCTGGCTTGTGTCCTTTAATCCTGACAAAACGGAATCCATGATCTTTTCAAGAAAGACGGCAAAAACCCAATCATCCAGACTTGCTTTTTAATAACACCTTGATCCCCGAAGTTCAAGCACACAAACATCTAGGAATTACTCTGTCTCATGATGCACGTTGGAACGCCCACATTTCAGCGACGCTCGACAAAGCGTTGTCAAGAATTGGCATGTTTCGGTCGCTGAAATACTTTCTTAACCGATCATGTCTAGAGCGTATGTATATTTCTTTTATCCGTCCTCTTCTAGAGTACGCTGACTTTGTCTGGGACAACTGCTATAACGAGCTAAGCAAGGAAGTTGAGTCCGTTCAAAATGAAGCAGCCAGGATCGTTGCCGGGGCAACTAAATTATGTAATCTGCAAAAACTTATCCATGACCTCGGTTGGGAAACTCTTGAATCTAGACGGAGAAAACATAGACTCATCCTCCTTTTCAAAATGAAAAATAATCTTTGTCCTGATCATCTCTGTAACCTCCTGCCACCAAGCCAACAGCCCCAATACAACCTAAGGCATACCAATGACATAACACCTCTCCGCCCTCGCACAACTCTATACTCTAGTTCATTTCTTCCAAGAACTATCCAGGAATGGAACTCATTATCTGAAGACGTCCACACAAGCACGACAATAGAAGCATTTAAGGCATCTCTCAACCGTACCTCACGGCGAACCCCCAAATACTACAACTCTGGTACCCGTCTTGGTCAAATCCTCCACGCCCGCCTGCGACTAGGATGCAGTTCTTTAAATCATGACTTGTACAGAAGGTCGATTGTAGAGTCACCGTTGTGCACCTGTGGATCGGTCGAAACTGTTAGCCAATATTTACTTACTTGCAGTAACTATATACAATTACGCTAACAGTTTCTTTCAGATATCCCATGCCCGCGGACCCTTAATAACCTCTTGTTCGGGAACGAGCACCTATCACTTAACGAAAACACCCTTCTCTTTGTCAAAGTACAAAAATTCATCTTATCAACAAAGCGCTTTGATATGTAATTTTAATCAGTCTTTGTTGTCTTCGACGACCTGCCCAGTGACCATCGCTTGCAACCGTGTGCTGAATTTACTGTGTCCATGTTTGTTTTTTATCCGTGCACTCTTGTTAATTTCTTTTTCAAAATTCTTAATGCATACTTACTGAAAAAACTCACTTTTTGCTACCTAATAATAGGCATATATTTTCGTAGTATTTCATCTTTTCCAAATCCCACCATCAAAAGTTTCTCTTTCGTACCTCATCTGCTTATGTTACACGACCATGTTGCTAACGCATCTTTGTACTTGTGTAAATATTTCTTAATGGAGAAGAATTCATATAAGTTTTTGTAAACTTGTTTTCTAATCCCTCCATGTACAAATTCATGTATATTGTTATATGTGCAGTTTTCGAAATAAATACTGTTTAAACCAAAACGCGATATTTTTTGCATCGTGTTTTCGCGATCTTGTATCGTGTTTTCGCGTTTTCGCCCTCTCAACTGCAAAGGCGAAGCCGCGAAAACACGATGTTTTAATATCGTAATTTCGCCTTCCTGTTGGACTTGCGCAAACGCTTGCAAGACATTTCGAGAGACCGTAAATTCGACCCCGATACATTTCAGCCCCAACTTACGGTGTTCCTTGGACATTTCGACCCTTCCTTAGACATTTCAACCCCAATCTATGATAAGCATGGCAGAGAAAAATATGTCATTTTTATGGCGGTGTACCTATTAATCCCTTTTTCGACACCCATTCTGTGATATGCACGGAGGTTAAAAGGTGTAGCAGTGTAGTTATTGATCCATTTTAGGGTTAATCAATAAAGATAATATGTTTAACATGTAATACCCCACACTCCCGCCCTCACAATAATCTCTAGCGAGTCACTATGTACCATGATTGTTACTTAATACATTAGATAGTTGTCAACATATTTCTCAGTTGCTTTACGTTGAAAGAATATGATGTGCTCGCTGGACAGTCGACTGTGGTGGGTGCCACTGGATCCGTGCATGCCAATTTAAAAATAGGGTTTATTGGGCAGAAATAACTTATTTTGTAAATGTATGTATTTATAGCCTTGTGTCATTCTTTTGGGACAATACATGGTAGCGCTGCAAAACAAACATGCCCATTTCACTTTTTGTATTACTTTTTCTCAGTCATATTTGTTTGTTTCTTGTTGCAGAAGTTGCGTAAGATTCTGCTTTAAGCAACTTATGCAGCAGGAATTGGACTTAGTACGAACAGAGTGGAATACACATTAGGCCTAAAAAAATAGTAGGCAGGTCAGAAAGAAAAATAATTTTTGGATATTTTTTTATTAAAGGAGACTTTTCAGAAAGTATTTTTGTGTCAAAAAATGAATACAATGTACAAATAAGGGGATGCCTTTAGAGCTTTAGTAAGTTGAGTTTCTAACATCACTGGTCATGTTTAAAGCATAAAGAGTGCAGTTTTTCAAGTTTTTGACAAAAAAAGTCTCCAAGAAGCATTTAGGGTCGGGCCAAAAATTTAGGGTAGGTCGGCATACCGGAAACAAACAATTTTTTCGCTTATATAAGGAGGCAGACACGAGAAGGAACACCTTGTGGAAAGCCAGACGTTTTATATTTGTATCCAAAATTATATTGTAAAACTAATTTCAATTATGGTCTTGCAACAATAAACATTGTACTGAGTAAAATGGGAAACATACGCACATTTTGAGTTTTTATTCTGCTCTTGTATTTGTGGTGTAAAAATGTGTACACGTGTCAACACAGTACAGGAATAGGTTAAATTAGCTTAACAACTATTACAAGAAAGATAGATTTTTTGTGCAATTACCCAACAAATGTTGCGTACATACAATAAGTGGAGCAAATTAAGTGAATGAACTGGAGAATAGGCGTGACTTCGTACCTTAATAAATTTGATAAAAAAAATAATGCAAAACAGTCAGTATCTAAATAAACCAAAAGTGGAGTTCGTTGTTCTATAAATACAACACATCGGATGGGATTCAAACCCACGATTGTCAGTTTTTTGGTCTTTTACATTACCAACCGTGCTAAAATGACTCACAAGATAAATTTGATTAAAATTCTATTGCATAAGGGTATGTTATTCTGTACAACCATCTATAACTTGAAAAGATTGAGGGTCAAAATGGTCAACACTGAACCAGCGAGCAACTATTAGTAGGTATAAATGGGTGGTGCCTCCCCGATATTTTTGCACATACCGATATTATTGCACATATCGATATTTCTGCCCATACCGATATTTTTGCACATCCCGAAATTTTGCACATACCGATATTTTAGCACACACTGATATTTTTGCAAATGTAGATGTTTTTGCTCATGGTAATATTTGCATATACGAGTTTGCTGTATGTAGAAGATAACTTTAAGGGGAGATCAATGTGACATTGTACGAAGAGTTATTCTTTTCAACAATTTCAATTTTTGTAAGTTTCCACCAATCACTGGAGAAGCGGATCTTTTGTCCCCCTCCTCCCCGTCCTTTACTGTATTAAAAAGCAGTTGTGTGTCTGAAATCTATCATTGTGCTTGTATTCCTACGCTGGAAGAGGTCCTCTGGAGCTGTTCATGGAATCTAGTGACAGGAAAGTTTTACCACCCGAGTTGTGTCAAAGGATTTACCGCGATTTTGTAAAGAAGCCTCATGTTCCTCTGTAAAATATATACAGGACTTTGAGCTGTACAAGGTGGTTTCATTCTGCATTTTACCGAAGGACTTCTATCACCTTTTAAAAAACAATGAGAGGATCAGACATTGGTTGACTGACAAAGCCACATTCGAAAAGTTCAAATCTTGTATTGTTGAAGGTATTGAAAAAGGTTTTTGCAACATTAACAGTTATGCTATCAATATAAAGGAATGGAGAGAAGACGTTGCCAGCAATGTAAACGTGTATGAAACTGTTAAAAACTGGCGAACAGGAGGAGCACTTTCAGTTTCTCATAGGTGGTGGTGTTTATATCATCCTCGTTAGCTAGTAAAATAATCATAGAAAAAAGTGTCAAGCATGGATGATAAAGAGAAAGAGAATATTCTTGAAGAATATTATTTTAACGCAAAAAATCCTGCTGCGTACGCGGGTGCTCAAAAGTTGTTTCAAGTTCTCAACAAGAAATATCCTGGACTATTTACAATTACTTACATCAAACGATGGCTAAACAACCAGGATGCTTATTCTCTTCAGAAGCCAAGACGACATAGATTTAAGACGGCCAACGTGCGAGTCACATCCATTGGCGAGCAGCTAGACATAGATCTTCTGTCAATGTCAAATCTAGCTGACGAGAATGACGGTGTGCGATTTCTGCTTTGTGCCATTGATATTCTTTCCAGAAAACTGTGGGTGAGACCATTGAAAAACAAAACGGACAAAGTTGTTTTAAGCGCCATGAAAGACATTCTCAGCGACATTGCTCCAGTTGAAATTAAGAAAATTCGTGCGGATAAAGGGAGTGAGTTTTCAAACCAATGGTTTAAAAAGTATATGAAATACATGGATATCTATTTTTTACGACAAATAATCCTCCTAAAAGTAATTTCATCGAGAGAGCTCAACGGACACTGAAGGAAAGACTGTATCGAATGATGAGACACAAGAGAACCTACCGATACATCGATGACTTGCAACATGTTGTTTCAAGTATCAACGCAACTCCCCACCGCGGCTTAAGTGGTCTGGCTCCTATTGATATCACCAAAGACAACGAAGCTGATGTGTGGGCGCAAATGTACTTGAAGAAATCAAACAAACGCATTTCTAAACCTGTTTTTCAGTTTAAAGTGGGAGATCTTGTACGCATCAGCTTTAGCAAATAATCCTTACATCGGGCTTATCAAGAACAGTACACCACGGAGGTGTTTAAAGTGGCGGGAAGGATCCTGAAGCAAGGCATTTCCATGTACAAGTTGAAAGATTTAAAAGGTGACAGTATCAAAGGTTTGTTCTACACTGCTGAACTGCAAAAGGTAAACAAGGACGAAAATAGCCTTTGGTTCATTGAGCGTATATTGCAAAAGCGGAAAAGAAACAAGAAACTTCAATATTTTGTGGAATGGCAAGGCTTCCCTAAAGCTTTTAATAGTTGGGAAGATGCGAACGATGTTAAAGACATATCTGAAGGCAAGCCATAAACAACTGATGCTGCTATGGAGCGATCTCGAGTGTTTCGAGAACTGAACTTTTTGTTTACCTTAAGAAATGCAGTAGCAAATGCCCGCCGTCATTTAATTCGACGTATAACCGCAGCCCAGATAGATGCCATTGCAGAAATTGTGAGGAGGTTAACAGCTCGATCTATTATCATTTACCAACCTGATGTTCATATTTTTGAAGACGAAGGACTCACTATGAGAACTATAGCTTCCAGGCAAGTAAACAGACGAAGGAAAAGAGAGCGGTTACTTAGAAATTCACGCGCTGTTAGCTAGAGTACTACGATCTCAGTACATTTATCAAACCATAGCTGCTGAAATAAGCGACACGATATACTTGGGAGATGAATAAAGATGAATTATCAAAATAAAGTAGCTGAATAATAACGGATAACATCAAAGACGTTTTGGAAAGCGCTCCATGAACACCATGGATAGATTTCTATATATCAAAAGCGATGAAAGTGATGACTACTTTGCAGATAATCAAGTGTTTCGATTTAAAGTTCATTTGAATTTGCCGTTGACTCTAAGAGGTAAATGGGCAGTCGCACTCACAGAGTTTCACGCTTTAGACAATTCTAGATCTAGAACTAAAACGACTGGAGCTATTTACATCTACACAGATCTTTATTACGAAAGTATTGTGCACGCCGCGGAGCAACCGCTCTTGAGACGGTTGGATAAAAACACAAGGAGCGGATGGGATTACATGTTAAGTACACCTTATTATCTACCCGTCAGAAGGAAAGAGCTGAGAGAATTTCAGATGTATATAAAACTGGGAGATGGTACTTTCCCGTCAGATTTGAAATCGCCGTTGCACCTAACACTTCACTTAAAGCAGTATCCGTTTTATTAAAGGAAGAATGAAATTGTATGTTCCAAATCCTTAAAAGTGGGTAGATTTTTGGATAGAGTGAGCAGTGGTAGAACGACACTGAACCAAACCGGAGCTGGTAGACGTTTATCCATCATCCCTGTAGATGACTCAAAGGTAGCCGCTGAGAAGCAGTTTCCGATCAAAGCAGTTCTGCCGGCGGAGCAAACGACAGCGCAAGCAAAATCGGAACTAGAGAGGCAGGATATAAATCCAGCTAGTGTAGTAAATATGCTTCAGTCTTCGAGTGGACAGCGTCGACGCGGGACAAAATGCAAGAAAACAGATAATAAATCACGTAAAGGAGCTAAACGTTAACGTGGGAATGGTAACAAAAACGCCAAATCAAAGAAGAAAACTTCTTGTAAGAGACAGAAAACGTCACGTGCTAACAAGAAAAAAGATATCTTTGAAATCAACTAAGAATGTCGGTGTTTAATGAAGAGAAATTTAAAGAAGGACTGGTGTCGGAGTTGGCTTTGTTCGATCTTCCAAGCACACAGACTAGTGTCACGGATGTGTATTACGATGAAATTAGACCTCTATCACAAGTGTCAGATGACAGTCCATTCGAGTTTAAGATAAGCGGGCAAAACTCAATGGACTATCTCGACTTGAGGAATTCGCAGATCTATGTCAGACTGAAAGTAGAAAAAGCGGATGGGTCGCCACTCACCGATGTCAAGCAAGAAAAAGTGGGACCCGCAAACTTGTTTCTGCAAGCGCTGTTCTCAACGACAGAAGTGACTCTGCAAAACAAAGCCACGATCACTTGTAACTACAACCCTTACAGAGCTTACATCCAGACATTACTAAACTACGGATCAGATGCTGTTAGTAGCCAGCTGGATACGCAGCTCTTCATCAGGGATGATTCAGACAGTCTAGGAGTAACAGATCCTAATGGAAGCAACAACGGGCTATTTCTGAGAGCAAGTGAAATTGCCTTGTCTAAACGCATCGACTTACAAGGACCTATCTTTAACGATTTGTTTTCCATGTCAAGATATGTGCTGAACCAGCTGGATGTGAAAGTGAAGCTGTATAGAAGTTCTACCTACTTTTGTCTGCTCACTGGAGATAACTCAGACTACAATGTGAAAATTGAAGATATTTACATCCTAGCTCGAAAGATCAGAGTCAACCCTGCCGTCATGTTCAGGGAAAACGACCAAACAAAATCATCTTAGAATTTGTGAAAACTAGAGCAGTAAGCGGTGATTACAAGACCAACCCTTTCAACTTCGAGAACTGTTCTATTCAGCAAATCGCCGTATATTGCGATGGATTACCTGTTGGAGGAAACCCACTGAAGTTGGATTTTGATACAACTGGAGGTACGGCTATTATGCGCGCCTATACCAACTTGCTCGTATCAAGCGAAAATGGAGGCAAGTTGAAGGGAATCTACTAGACAGAAATCACTATATAAAAGGTTCAACATTGTTCGTTTTCCAGTTGGAGCCAGACCTTTCCCATCACGGGGAATATCTTTCATTGGTGAAAACGGGGAATGTGCGATTGGATGTCGTATTCAAGACACCATTAGCAGGTAAAATATACTTTAATTTATCGTACTTATAACATTCCTACTTTTGAAAGTTTTTATGTATATATTTCGTTTTATGTATTTATACAAGACATGCATATTATAAATAGTATTTGTTTTCTTTCAGAACCAATGAGCTGTATTGCCTGGAGCGTTGGGCCAGCTTTTTTTGAGATCAATGAAATGAGAGATATCATTCTTCCATAATGGATACATCACAGCTTAAATGTATGATAGAATGTGACCCCGTTTTAAATCAACGAGTCATTGGTGTTTTTGCTGCCGACAAACTACCAAGCGAACTTCCACAAGCACCATTTGGATTTATTGCTAACACGGACATTCCCACTAAACCAGGGCGGCACTGGTGCGCCTTTTTCAGTGATGTTCAAGGACATTTGGAATTTTTTGACACGTTCGGTAGAACACCGAATCGAAATAGCCACTATTTCCAGCGTTGGATAGAAATCAAAGCAAGCACTTTACAGACAAATCGTATTCAAATTCAGAGTGATACTTCGGCATTATGTGGGCTATATTGTATATTGTTTCTCCATCAAAGACTTGCTGGTCATACCTATCAAGACTTTTTAAATGTATTTGATGCAGCAAATCTAGATTTGAATGACAATTACGTGGTTCATACGATGTTGAACACATACTCTCACTGTGTTGGAAATGAACATGACAATAATCAGACATGTACTTCATTAATGAAATGCTTTTAGTTCTTTAGTGCCTAGTTGGATATTAGATTAATAAATGGAAAGAGAAAACAATTCACTTGTTTGTCGTTGTTTTATTTATAAAGCAAACAACAAAGCGGTTTTATATGTACTTTATTCTTCTTTTGCACAGATAAATATAGGTCACATAAAAGAAATATACATATACGCTTTTACTGTTTTACACAAGGAGTAATTTTAAAGTCACCAATCATGAATGCTTCCTCATCTATGTTTTCCCAACTGGCACCCTGATTTGCTAAAAAGTCCTCAACAGACATGATTGAAACTATTTGCGGATTATTTTCGTCAACCCTATTATTACTATCACTAGCGATTTTGAAATGTCCGTAGGCATAACTCCTCACTGCATCCATGAGGAATATTTTGTCGTCTACTGCCGATAATGATATTTTCTGAGTCGTTTCGCCAAATAATTCGTGTCTGTGACTTCTAAGAGAATGCATGGTAGAGACCGTGTTCGTTTCATCAAAAAGAGTGTTTTTGTAACAATCATGTTTTAAGTCCTTTTTAACTGTCACTTTTGCAACGCCTTTTGCTCGTTTCTCTTCTTTGCCATTACATAAAAAACTATACATTTTGGACCGGAGTCCTATAAATTCTGAAAAAGGCATTCCATTTGTTTCGTCCTTTATTTTTCCTAAGACTTTTTTATTTTGATCACTATGAAGAAAATGTTCTTTAGGGTAGTCAGATGTGTCAAAATAGTCCAGCGAAGCTTTCATGTCTTCATATATATTCTCCGTTTCGCAGGAATAGAACACGCTGTCTGTATCTGTCATTTGAAGTTGGGCGCTGTCTTTGTATTTCTGTTTGATGTAATTATACCAAAAGTCATACATCAGGCATTTGCTCAAGTCTGAAACCAGATAACACATGATAACTATGCATGCACAAAAACAAGAGGCTAAAAAGATGCAAGGGAAAAATGTTGTGATTAGAATATAGAGAAAAGAAAAAGTAGGAAAAAATACATAGCTAATATGCACATACCGCAGTAGATGGGTTTAAACAAGTTGACGTTTGTCTTGAATAGTTCCACCGCCACCAGATCTTCATTGAAGATGGTAGTATGTTTGTAAGTGGGTTTTGCAGTGACCTTTTTAAGTCTATTCTTTGTATGTACCAATTCAATGTTCTTATGACGTCTCACGTTTTCCATTGTCTGTTAAAATGTATGAAAATATATTTTAAGCCATAAATTTTACGTAATATTAGTAAACATAAAGAAAAAAAAAGAGAAAGTAATATTAAAGTAAAATGCGCGTTTCTTGTTGAGTATTGACTAAAAACTATAGACCTACTTTTCCAAACACGGATACATCCATCAGCTTGTAGAAATTCTTCTCAAACGTGGATTTGGCTTTCTTTCGCATCTCCGTGTTATGATCAATGTAGGGCTTCATCCACGCTTCTTGCTTGAACTTCAAGATTCTATGAATGGTTTTGATGTTCATACCCAAACGCAAGTACAACTGTAAGTTTCTGTAGTGGGGCACATAATGATCTTTATCTTCTAATGTAGTCAACAGTTTCTCCACTTTGCCACGGTTAGGAAGGGGATCATCCTCAGACAGTCCATGCAGTTTTCTAAGCAGACGTTGTGTATATGACGATAGATCTTCGTTAGGAATAACCTTTCGTTCAGGTGCCAAGGGCAGACAATTATGCTTATCATGGAGATTTTTCGGATACCCTAGGGAAACCTCTAGGATGTACCCCGTTTCTCCCTGCTCAGGAACGGACATGACATCAAATAATTGAATGTCTCTTTCTACCATGAAAGCAAAGTCTGAAACCGGAAGTGGTTGGACCATGGCCCACCCGTAGAGATTGTTTGTGTCTAGGTATTGTAGAAATTACGTAGGTTGTGAAGGGTCATAGTCCTGCAAATACGGGTTGCTTGTTTTCTTGTAACGATTAGATATCTGGGACACACCTCCACGAACGCCAGCCTCTACCATCAATATTTTATCAATGTCCGTCAGCAACTCGAGTTTGACACCGTCATTTTCAAGCAAGAGGACCAGGAGAGACCAGGTGAAGTGTAGAAATGACACGGATCCAACTCGTACTGTTTCATACACAAAGTTCGAAATGACTCGAACACGTCACTCAGTAATAGCACGTCAGTTTTTAAGTAGATATTCACCCAAAGATGTCATGTTGAACATCTTAAAGACGGTCTGTGCATGCTCATAATCTTCATTCGAAATATGCTCCTGTTTGATTGTGGAATAAAATTGCTCTCTAGGTGGCAAGTGTGACTGATCAAACTTATCAAAGGAATCCATGTATTCGTATGGATAAACGCCCTTGCGAAGAAGAAGACCTGCATCTTCGTTGTTGACAGTTTCAGACAGCACATGCTGGAAGGCTTCTAATCCATCTTGAGCTAAATTGTCCACCAAAGTTTCTAACGAGGTTGGAAGAAATTGAAAGCTGTCAATAAACCGCAGCTTGTCCAGAGAAAAACTAACATATCGCTCGGTATTTTGAGCAATGCACTTCAACTGATGGTCTTTGAAAAGTCCTAGGTTTTCGCAAAGAATGTGAGCATCCAAGTTTTTCAAGTTGTTAAATATCACAGGAATGAACTTTGCTTGCTGACAACTGAGATTGCAACTGTTACAGGCTGGTCCGATGATTTCACCCGTCAAATGATTATGATGTCTGCCTATCCTACCATATATCTTGTCATAGGCAGTAAATGTTTTTTTTTACAGATACAGCAGTCAACGGCATTTGTAATGAGGTCATCATGTTCGTCAGTGATCTGCATGGGCTCCACTGTTGAAAGAATTTCCTGTATTTCTTCTTGCTCTTGTAATAAACTTTCGATCAGTTTGCTGCCAGCGTCTTCGCCTCGATAAATCACAGAAGGTTTGGTGTATCTATCATCTTCGCACACGACTTTGTATCCAAACCCACACACTTCAAGTTTGGTCGTGAGTGTGGTAGCCGAGTGTTTGGGATTAGGCACACACGTATGTAGTTTTATGTTAATGGTTTCAAAATCGGCATAGATGACGAAGGGCACTTTCAAAGTTTTTTCACAATCTTTGAATTCTAAAATGTCATTTTCACCGGGAATAGGGAGTTTTATCCTTTGCGCTTCATGCCTCAAGCAGTACTGTTGATGCTCTTGCAAGAATGTTTCTTTGCGAAAGCCATGCAAACAGTACGAACAGAAATACAGCTTTCCCTGATGTGTGTTTGTCCTAGACAGAAAGCGATTCAAATCCGTAATCAAACAATAATGTGATATCTCCTCACAGGTCAACCACAGCAAATTCACATGATGCAGACGATTTCGCTTTTCAGTAATTCTCAATGGGACGATTGAGTCGTCTTCATAAGCAAAGATATTGATGGAAATATTTTCATTTTGGTTTTCTACCTTGCGAATTTGCGATAAGGTAACGGGATAGGTGATCCCGGACATGTTGAATTCTTGTTCATACTGATCGTAATGTTGCACACGTTGCGGCTGTACCATAGTAGGATGTAACTACGCTAACAAGCAGTACAGGAAACACTTGTCGTCTTGGTTCTGTATATTTAATAGACTACGACTTAATTTCAGTGTCTTTGGCAATGGTATGTATGTGGAACCGCCCACGGGTTTGTAAACCACTGTATGGATTTCAAGTTTCAATACATTTTTCACGTACCATCCCGAACCTTCACGCAAGAATTTTTCCAAACTCGCAAACATTTTCTGCATAGCTTCATTTATATCGTGATCATTAAAGTCGTCCAAAGACAACGTTATATAAGTTCGGCTTCTGAAATACGGCGCTGTAACTATCGCATCTTCTCCATCATCTCTCTGCATCTCCACTTGTACACATAAATTCCACTTTATGCCCCTCAATGCTTGTACTCTAGACTGCAAAAATGTTCTTACTTGATTTCTGATATTGCCAAGAAATGTCAGAGCGTCGTATTGTTCACCACTTGTTGGATATATGTTTCTGTTAACAACGGCATTATCAATCGCCGATTCGTCAGAAGAAGGGTGCAAGTTCTCGGGAGTTTCAATCCGCTGCTGCACTTTCCCATCATCCCCATCAAGCACCTTTTCACCATTATTTAGGGTAGGTTTATTAGTATTCCATGTACGTGGTGCTGTCTCCATTCGACCTCCTTCTTGATTTAAAGGATGATTTTCTGTCACGTGATGAAATAAGTTTTCGTAATCTGGAAAAACACGATCACAATGCCTGCATGAAAACTGAGATATGTGCTGGCTTTGAGTAGAGTGTGGATGTGCATGCGCAATGTGTCTTGTAAGAGTATACTTTCTACTAAAGGTTTTGTCACATGTCTCGCAAGTCAAAGAAGTCAATTTGTGTTTCCTTTCGGTGAGTAGTCCATGTACATTTTTCTCATGAATACGTAGATATGAAAAGCGAATGAATATTTTTTCACAGTATTTACACTTTTGTTTGCTCAAATGACT
>NW_026461632.1:0-1675 GCF_021730395.1 Mercenaria mercenaria | reverse complement strand
TTTTTCGATTTTCACGGCCATTTTGCATTTTAACAAAAAATTTTGACAAATTTTTCCCCGATTGACGGGGGTATTTTTTCAGTTCTCTGTTTTACCCATTTACAGCTGTAAATCTTCAAATATGACCTCAAACGTTTTTTTTTCAGCAGGGCGCAAAATGATGTACTTAACGGGTTTAAAACCATAAAACCATAAAATTAAATTTACCTATCACTTGTAGTAAGTGGGTTAACATATTTTATGACCCAGCTTGAAACAACACTGCCGGATATTTCTTATACCCAAGGCAATATTTTTAATACACAAATGAAATTTAAAAGGGTGATTAAACATTTGACACAATTAAATTATCTTATTTTTAGTGTAACTGTATGCAATCTTGGGGTTTAAAATAAATTTTAAAAATAACGCAATGTTTAAACGAAACTAAAAAAAGGCACTGGCTCCAGATCGTCCGACAAGAACAGAAAAAAAATATAATTGAGCGTGCCATGAGAAAACCAACATAGTCTTAGTTTCGACCAGCATGGATCGAGACCAACCTGCGCATCCGGCAGTCTGTCAGGATCCATGCTGTTCGCTACAGTTTTTTTCTAATGGAAGTGTCTAGGGGTCCCGGATCCGTACCTCTAGACATCCCTGTTAGGGGTTTTTCTAGGGTACGGACCTCCGTTTTTCTAGAGATTAAGGGTCATTTACATTTCAAATTTTGTTGAAAATGAAATAACAAATAACATTTCATCAGAATTCACCTTAAACTTGGATCTAATGTTTTACAGAAAACAACCACCGAGTCTCAACATAAGCGTTGACCGGTGGTATAATTACGTGCGAGCAGGGCGCTTTTTGCGGTTGTTTTTATCAGTCAAGCTAATGTTTTCCTTCGCAGTTTTTTCATTTTTAAAGCTTAGTTATTGAGAATTGGCCGAGGATGACCCACAATGAACGCCTTTTTATGGGATGTATCGAAATTTTCATACCATTTGTATTT
This sequence comes from Mercenaria mercenaria, assembly GCF_021730395.1. Classification (NCBI taxonomy): domain Eukaryota; kingdom Metazoa; phylum Mollusca; class Bivalvia; order Venerida; family Veneridae; genus Mercenaria; species Mercenaria mercenaria. The sequence goes on along the minus strand of NW_026461632.1, from coordinate 684 downwards.
TTTTCTACATTCAGGAAATATCACTAAAAAAACACTTATTTTGCCCACCGCCCCTTAGTTTTCTCGTTGTAAATGGTAAATTACTGTTAAAATGTCTCGTATTTCGTCATAACCTGTGCGATATACCCACTTTAACAGATTGGTCACCGTTGTAAAGCAGTTTGAAAATACTTAGCCCGGGAAAACCCCGGTCGTCGGCGAAGGTTTTGTCCTTACGTCTGAGTCGGTGGTACACCCAAAAAAAAAATGCATACGTACGAGCGGGTGGAATTTATGAAAAACGTTATTTTCTTGACTTTTCAGGACCCGACAGTGGACAAAGTCAATTTTTTTTTTCAATATAACTACCATTTCATGTTTCTTCATTGTTACAGCCCTTTAAACATATTTAGGTTTCATACTTGGGGCCCATAGCAAATGAATTACAAGAGGGGCGCAGCAGCTGTACAATGTTTTAAATTGTTGGCTTTTATGTATAAATTTGAACAGAACAAAACAGAATTTTATTGCTAGGATTTGAACATACAAGTTCCGTTCATAGTATGAAAAAGAGTAAATCAAGGTCTACATAATATACAAACATATACAAACATATAAGCATATAAGAGGACAATATACTTATAAAGTGAAAAGGAGAGTGATCAAATTTCTCTCAAGCTTTCAGCTGAACATTTAATAAAGAGT
>NW_026461631.1:0-69872 GCF_021730395.1 Mercenaria mercenaria | reverse complement strand
CTAGTACAATAATACAGAAAGCTATCAAAACGAAAGTTATACCCCATCCATTAGGATAGAACGCAAAAATCATTAATACTGCACTTTTAGGACAGTCTGCAATATCCCGTTGCAGAAGCAATGTCATATTTTTGGCATTTCTTAATTTTATAGGTCTGACTGAACTACATGATGGAACTCTTCATTGATTTGAATTTACCTCAGTGAAGATGACTCGTCGATTCATACAAAGCTAGCAGCAGCTTGTTTTACAACTGACATCAGAATTTTACATGTATCAGCTGTTAAAATCTAAAGAATTATCAATCATTATCTCTCACTTTAATTAACAGACATCCTAGATCATGAAGTTAATAATTACAAAAGTCGAGGGCGGCCGCGGGGAAAAATTGGAAGTGTATCCTGCTACCTTAACGCTGGAAAGTTAAGCTATTTATTTACTGTCAATAACTTTCACAAAGAAATTTCAGCGATAGTAAGATACTACTATAGTTCTTTATTCTGTTTTGAAGATCACCTCTACATAAAGACTGTCTTGCAAAAAATACGCATAGGAAGAAAACAATGCACTATTCATAATTATGTAGTAGAAACACTTGCGAATTAAGATCACCTGTCAGCAAAGACCACTTTTCTTTTGACTTTATTATACGGAAGAAAAAATAAGCTTGTGAAACTTGATAATGCCACGTAAAAATGTCTGATTCAAAATCGCGCCATTATTTCTGTTCCGAGGAAGAGGTAGTGGGAAGTGGCTTCTCTACACGTCTTGGCAGGCGTCATGTTATGTTCTTGCATTATCCCCGAGAAAACTTCATACAAATCCATGTCGCATGGAATCACATTGCGAAATTTTGCTTCTCTGCAGCACGCTGACAAGTCGGCCTCTGACACAGCTGTAATCGTGTTCTCTGTATTCCATAGCGATGGAAAAAAGTACATATTGTCTGGCCTACCGTATGGTACCATGTCATTTGAAGAGGGTCGTATGGTGTGACTGTTCCACATTCGAACCGCTGTATCTAGCTCGTTCTGAAAAAAAAAATGTTACCCTTTATAAAATTTGCAAGAAATATGGACATGATACTTTTACTGAAAATTTTCTTACAAACACTTGCGGAAAAACAACTTACAATGTCAAGCTCTTCTCACAATTCCGAACTACAAAGCCTCTTTGTAGTTTCATACGAAAACCTTAAAAACAGTTTAAAGACATTGTAACAACTCGCTGGCGTAGCTTTTAGACCATACAGATCAAAATTAAAAAAAGATAAATAAACAAAAACAAAAACGCAAGAAATGCAGTAAAACCTGTAGACTCCGTGTACTGAAACAAGTTAGGGAATTGAGATCATTCGTGTCTTAAAGTTAAAATGTTTATTGTAGATTTAGCGTCAAGAAAGCACTTGTGATTGCGGCAGGGATGAGAAATTCCCGTAGATCCGGAGCTACTTCAGATAAATGTAAATCAATATATCCGCTGCAGGTTGTTTACTTCAGCACATGTATACAGTGACGTTATTACGGGTATATCAGCTCCATTAAAATGTATCGAGGGTAAATGAGCACAGACGCTGATCAGGGACCAAACCCTCCTAGCATTATTACACTTACTGAGCATAGGTGACGATCATCAAACTGTTTTAAAATTGCATTTTCTTCCCTACTATCAATGTTTTTAGATAAAAGTAAAGACGGGTATTTTTGAAATTGACATTAGGAAATAATAGTCGATTAAGCTTTTAAATTAGTGCCTACTTAGAATCCTTGATATCAAACCATTTTGTCAAAATGGTCCTTTCAAATGGCATTTGGATTTCGACGAGAAAACACTTACTATCATAAATCAAACATATTTACTTGTGTAGAACAATTTCTTGCGAATAGATCCCTGCTTTGTACATTGGTACCAAAATCGGGCTATTATCATAGTAAGTAATGGACCGGTTGATGTAAATATATACACGCACGATACAAAGCGGAGGCACAGTGCAAGAAAGTGTTCCCAGTGCCAGTTTCACATATTACAACCTTTACTTTTAAAGAATATTGGTGATACAAATGTACTTTTAAACATACTGAAATTGTAAATTGCGTTTGTGTGTTCGATAAAGGATGGTGTTCGTGTCCGGGCCAGAACTTTGACATGCATAGTCCAATTTCAAAATAATTTGACACAAATAATAGACATGGATAATCAATGTGCCGTGCGCAAAAACCATTTCACTAGTTGAAAGGACAAGAGAGCACAGTCCTTGGTTGAACTTCGCCAATTTTCCCTACGTATACAGATTACTAAATTTTACTAATATCTTTCTTTGTAAATAAATAGGGCCAAGAATACTTCTTTTAGTTTGTGAGTAGTACCATGCCTGCAACCTTTCTTATGTCGAGGGTACTTCAGTGTCTGTGACACATTTCCAGTTTTTATTTGTCGCTCGGTGCACTTTAGATGGCAGAAAATGCATTGAAAAGATGTTCTATACATTCAAACCATGAGTCAAGAACGAACGATAGTTTTGTTAATAATAGTCTGAGAGTTCCCGAGAATTCTCTTATCAAAATACCTCAAATATACCTTAAAATTCATCAAAGCAATATGTATTACAAAGTTCGTTGTTATTTCAAGGAAGGCTTATACCTCCTGAATATGAAATTTTCTGACCCTAATTCAGATGAGTAGTAAAGGGGTCGGTTTGGGGCCAGGACTGCGCATGTGTGGCGGCCATCTTGGATCTATGACGTCACAGCATGTGCGCGGCGGCCATTTTGAATTCTATTTTTTAGAATGACATCATCTTCCTATTTTAAGACTGACCTCACTCTGCTATTTATATTTCCATGAAGTAGATACAGCTGACTTATATACCTATCTAGGGCGTGATCGCGCACATTGAGGGTCAGGTGCTCAGCCCTAGACGGGGAGATAACGTGAAGTGAAAGAAAAATATACCAGAAAATCAGTTTAAATGCTACATTATCAATAATTTATTATATAGATGTTTCCTTTACTGATATAAAACACTTAACAATATAGTTATTCTACTTCTTTAATGGAAAGAATTATATACTTACACAATATTGATTAATTCAAACGAGTCTTCTTTAAATAAAATGCATGAATAAAATAAAGTAGGAACTTGCTTTTCATATATGTTCACTCCTCAAACTACTGTATATAAATGACTCTAGTGACAAATATATTAGTTCTAAATGCGCATGCTCAACTCTATAAACATCACGCGTGCGTCACTCATGATCATCTATTCTTTAATTCCACTATTCACCCGCACCATTAATATCCATCAAAAAGTCTTTGTCCCATTCAAACTGAATATTCCCTTAACCTTAGATGAAAAGATTCTTTGTCTATTCAAAACTATTGACCATAAAGTACGAGCGCCGCTTTGTCTAGGCAAACAATACCTAGCGTACCTATTTTGAACAAAAGTCCTTTGTCCTCGTTACTAAATATAGTTTTATAATCATTGATGCTCATTACTCAAAATCACGCACAGCTGTGGTTTACAAAAGATGAAAAGAATTCTTTTTCCCATTGACATTTAATGGCCTTTTTGTGCCGTGAACCAGAGATTAACTTTTTCCGATAAAAGATGAAAAGATACCTTTGTCCCATTGAAATTTAATGATCCTTTTGTGCCGTGACCGAGAGTTGAACTTTTTTGCACAAAAGATAAAAGAAATCCTTTGTCCCATTGAAATTGAAAGGTCTTTTGTATTGTGACCGAGAGCTGACCTTTTTCAGACAAAAGCGTATTTAAATCAGTACGTGGAATGTAAATACGAGGGATAAAAGGTGAAACCATTGAAATTAAACCCGTTTGTCGCGGTTTTAAAAAAAATATTGTAAAACCCAGTTATTTTTTCTATATTGTTTTGTTTTGTTTTTTACCTTTGCGTTGACTATAATCAAAATGGTCAAAAAACGATTTTTTTTTACGTACAACTATATTTTTCGGTGGGTAATGACCCTGAAGTTTTTTAAAACCTAGAACTTTTTTTAAACTAGGGAAACCTTTTGGTATAAAATTGAAATGGTTCATCAATCAATAAATTAGATCATAATCTTCAAAAGATATAGGTTCCGTTCGATTTTAAACCGTTACGAGTTATGACGTAACAGCGTTTTTTTAAATTCTCTTAAATTTGAAAGGTCTCGTCGCTTTATTCTATAAAAGTTTTTAAAATTGATTTAAAAATTCCCCCAAAGAAAAAAACCCCCGTACCCCGTTTAATTATAAAGTTCGTATTCATTTAGGGCGTAAGTCAATTTATTGTATAATTGAAAGGGTTTCATTTGCCCGAATACTATGACATTTTACTTCCTCTGGAAACCACCTATACCACACTTTGGAACTTTTGGTCTCTTACTTAATCCCCTTTTATGTAATTTATTTTCAATTTTTAAAAATGATCCATTTTGTTTCCCTAACCCCAAAAAATTTCCCAAAATTATTTTAATATCCGCCATTTTTGGTTCTGCTTTCGATTTACAGACAACTCGTCCCTAGAAAACTCCCCCCCCAGTCAACTCGCCCCCCGATTTAGTCATTTGCCCCCTCGGCGATTTCAAATTGTTATTGTCCCCCTTTTTCGGCCCTTTTTAAAACGTATTTTTTAAAAAAAAAAAAAAAAAAAGTATGACAAATTAAATTTTTTTTTTCTTTAAAAAAGATTTTTTGCTAAAAATAACAAATTTTCGTTCGTTTAAGAAGTTTTTTTTTAAAAATGACGATTTAAAAATGGAGGGTTTTTTGGTTTTTTTTTTTTGGTTTTGTTTGTCTGCATGTTGGACAAAAAGATTTTGTTTAAAGTCCCTATTTGATGTGCTTATTTTCAAAACTTTGAATAAAGATTAAACTTTTTATTAAATTTTTTTTTTAAAAAATAATTTCTCCCCTTCTCAAATATTAAACGTTCATTTAATTTACAGGGGAAATTTGACAATTTCATTCGGTCAATCAAAAATTCTCTGCAATAAATACCCCCAACACCTTTCCCAAACAGCCCAATAACGCTTTTTAATGTGATTAATAACCTTTTAAAACCTTTGTTGCAGGGGGTTTGCCCTTCCACTGTTCCCACTCTGAAGTATTTTTTTAATTTTTTTAATGACAAAAATGAAAATAAAGCATGTGGTTATTTTCAGTAAAACATAGTGCGAATTTTTGTTGTTTTTTTATTCTTTTTTGATTTTAATTAAAAACTTTTTTTTTATTTGCCGGGGTAAAGATTATTGCTTCTCTTTTCTTTCATGATTTTTTTAAAAATTTGATTTTTTTATATTATTTTTATACTGGGCACTGTTTTATTTTTTTTTTACATACTCGTTTTTATTCCCGTTTAAATTACATGGTCCGGAAACTCAATATTTTTCCATACATGACGCCCGAAATTTAATCGGGTGCGTGACGTAAAATTTAGTGTGTGTAGTTTCACTATTTCTTTTCCGTTTTTGTTCAGTATTTTCAATCTATAGGCTATTGAAAAATTTTTTATTTTACATAATATTTTTCGTGTAGGCGTATGTAAAAAAAAGGTTTTTATCTTGCATCGGGAAAAACGTATTTCTTCAGGGAAAAAATATTTCGCTCCCCAAAATCGCGCAAAATTTCCGCTGAAGAACTCAATTAACGAAATTTTTTTTAAATTTAAAGTATTTCCAATAAAACCCCCTTTAAAAAAATCACGATGATTTTTAAATAAAAGTTTTAAAAGTAAAAAAATTTTTATAAAAAAAAAACAAAATCCCCCAAAAAAATTTTAAAGGGGGGGACAAAATTCCCCAAAAAGGGGGACGAGTTGACCAAAATGGGGACATTTTTGCCCCAAATTTTTATTTTGGGGGGGGACGAAAAATGACCAATTTTGGGGGCCCGAAATAAACCAAAAAAAAATGGGGGAGGATTTTAAACCGGGGAGGAAACATTTTTGACTGGGGAAAAGTTGATTTGTTTTCCCCTGTTTTTTTTTTTTTTCCGGGTTACGGAACCCTTCCAAAAAACTGTTCCGAATTTAAATGAGTTAATTTGGTTACTTTGGGATTTCATTGGATTTACTCGGATTTACCTATTGGAGTAAACTGGGGGATGTCACGTTCGGGATTGAAGGGTCATGTGACTTTTTCCCTTAAAAATTTAGCCCAGTTTTCAAAGTTCGGGGGTCAATTGAAATTGCCCCCGTTTAGAGCCGCAACCCCCTATTTCCCCGGGTCCATAGAAAATTTCCCCATCTGGAGGGGTTTTAGTACCCAATTTTTTAAAATAAATACTGGGTTCACAAAAATTAAGGGCATATTTGTCAAAAAATTGACATCGGGCCTTTTTTTTTTATTGTATTTTAAAAGGGCGGGTTTAATTGCATCATCTTTTTTAAATTTTTTGAGTTAGGAGGTAAAGGCCCAGATTTCAGCCATGAAAAAAAACCTCTTATATTTTTCTGTTTTTTCAAAAACAAAAATTTCCATGAAAATTTTTAAATTAAAATTTTCTGTTCAGTAATAAGAAAGTTGTTTTTTTAAAAACTTCAGTAATTTATTTTTTTTATCCCCAAAACCACTATAAGGGCCCCTAAAAATTTTTTTAAATTTAAATTCGCCCCAAAAAGTGGGTTAGTTTTCCCGGGGCTATATCGTAAATTTTCCCGTGAAAAAGGGACAAAGTCATAGTAACGGCTTACCCCGTGAATCCCATGAAATTTAGTTTTTTGGCGGGACTTTACCCTTAAAATAGATTTGGGCTAGTATCCCTTGGCACACACTTAGGGACTTTTTTAGCGAATTAGGTCTGATTTTTTTCTTGCTAAAAAAAATTTATTTTCGATCGAGGTAAGAAATTTTTTTGTTAGATTTTTGATGTTTTTTGGGGAAATTCCCGTTTTTTTATTTGGGTTTAAATTTTTTTTTCATTCTACAGAATTCGGTAACATTTATTTTGGGCCCATATGATTTTAGCATTTTGGGTTAGTCAGGATGATTTTTTAAAATTTTTTCGACTTTTGAAAAAATTTTTTGGAAAGGGGAATCTAAAAGGGTTTCATTTATATAAGATGTAAAATTTTTACAAAAGTTTTTGAAACCCATAAATTTTTTAAAAAAGTACTTTTTTTTCCCCCAAAAAACTTATGTAAAAACATTTCGTTATTAGGAACCCCCTTAATGCTTTGTTTTTTATGTATAAATCTTTATGGCTTTTTAAAGGCCCCTTTTGTTTGAATAATTATTGAAAATTTGAAAATTGTGTGCCGTCTATACCCACATCTTTTTTTAATGTCCTTTGGTGTTATTTAGGGCTTTTTGAAAAATTTTATATGGTTCCCAAACCCCCTAGGATTACTTTTTGATTTATATTGAATTTTTTTAAATTTTGAAATTGAAAATTGATGCTGCGGGTTTTATCAGCCCGTATCTTAATTTTTCCACATATATTTTTCTTTTTTTTTTCATTACTTTAACTTTTGGTTTTTAAGTAATTTAATTTTTTGGGAAAAAGGGAAAGAAAATAAGTGCGTAATTTTAATCATGGATTTCTAAACCCTTTAGTAGCACATAATTTTGTATAAGTACCCACGTATTTTTTAGGGGGAACCCTTTGGGGGGTTTTATGGGAAACCAAAAGGAGCATTTTTATCCCCGGACTTTTTTGTTTTTGTTTGGTCCCTTTACCATAGGGGTTTATTTTTTTCGTTTTCCGCCAAAACGTTTTTTTTTCCTGGTGATGTCTTTAAACCGGGGAAATTTAAAATTTCCCCGGGGTTTTCACTTGCCCTTCACTCGCCGGGGATGGGATTTTCCAGCGCAGGGGCCCCTTTGGGCCCCTTGGTTGTCCCCGAAAAACCCCCAAAGAGGGAGATTTTTTTTATCCTTTAAAGTCAGCTAGGGTTTGGCAACACCTACCCCTTTGGGAGCCAAAAACGGAATAAAAACGTATTCCGGTTTAAAGGGACTTTTTTTGAATTTTGGGAACCCTGCGTTTTGTTTGTGTACTTAAAGTTCACAATTACTTTTAAAGCCCTTTTTGTCACGTAGATTAGAAGGGGACATAAAAAAAACTTTTGTATCTAGAGTTTAACAAAATTTTCTTTTTTTTTTCTTAAAATCGGTTTTATTTTTTTTTTTTTTTTTCTTAAATTTTCATTATTCTTTGGGAAAAAATAATTTTTTTGGGTAAAAAAAATTTTTTAAATTTTTGTCAGGGGTTTGATTTGTTTGATTTTTTACTTTTTTCCCCGGCCGGTAGGGCCCTTTTCCTGTCACAAGGGTTTGTCAAAAGTGGGTTTGGGTGGGACCGGCCCACAGTAGCTATTCGAACATTTTTTTAACACCCATTTAACGGCAGAAATTTAATTTTGTAAAGATTCCTTTGTTTTTTTTTATTGTTCCCAACCATATAATAGTTTTATTCTTTTTTTCAGATGGGGGGGGGGGGGGCGTCTTACCTAGCCAAGAAAAGGGACAGACCCGAAACCCTTCAGCTAACCGGGCTTTAGTGGTCCAGATGATGGGAACTTTGGCTCGACACTTGGTTCGGGGGTGAGTTTTTCCCTTTATTTTTTTTTTGGGGTTTTTATTTTGTGTCACCTATGTTTAAGCCCATATATTTTTGGCTGAGAGTGATCGCCCTTGACAAGGAGAGTTTCCTACTCACTTTAATTGTGCTTTCCCCCCCAAATTTCCCAGTGATCCTATTTTGTATTAGTTTTCTGTATACTTAACCAGATACATTTATTTTCTTTTGGGGTGTGTTAGCAAGCTTGTTTACTTGAATTTATTTTTAAACCAAATCTTTTTTTTGTTTTAGGGTTCCCACTTTTGGTGTTATACCTATACTTTTTTCCTTTAGGATAAAAAAATTTGTTTTTATTTTGTTTTTTTTGGTTACAAAAAAGGGTTAAAAATATTTCCCAGTTGATTGATATTTGTTAAGGGGTTTAGGGTTTTTGTTGAAACCCCTACTGTCCTGTACTTTTTTGGGTTTGTTCCCTTTATGAAACCTTTGTTTACAAAAAGAAATTTTGCGAAACTTAGTGTAATTTTTTTTGTGGGGGCCCGGTTTTTTTGTAGTAAAAAGAAAGTGTATAGTACTTTTTTTTGGGGCTTCGTGGTAACTTTTTAAAACCCCTTAGTTTTTAAATAGGTAGTTTTTAGTATTCCTCACGATTTTTTATTTAGTTTTCCGGTTGTTATAGAGCGGTATGCGAGTTTTAAATATAGTGTTTTAAACGTGGGTGAATCATGACTAGGGTTTTAGGGTTAACGAAGGTAGGAAAGGAGTTAGGTTAGGAAGGAGAGGGGTTACTTTAACTTTGTTAAGGAAGCCGGCTAGGGAAGGTGGGGAAAGACTTTGTAGATTAGAAGCAGAGAAAGATAGGTTTAAAGCAGAGAAAAAAAAGAAAAAGAGATGGGGAAAAAGTTTTAGAGTTAGAAGTGGGTTTGGGCGGGAAGGGAAAGGGATGGGAATATGAAGGGCCCCAAAGGGGTTTGAAGCAAAAGAAGGAAAAGATTAAAACCCGGAGAGAAAGGTTAGAGTTTAGAGGTGGGTTGCAAAAAGGAAAAGATAGAATAGGGAACGAATTTAAAAGAAAAGGAAAAGTTAAAAAGGAAAGGAAAAAGTTAATGTTAGCTAGAAAATTAAAAACAGAGAAGGAGGAAGCAAAAAGGAGGAAATTAAAAACAGGGGCTTTAAATTTAAAGACGATTTTGGGAAAAGATGAGTAAAAAAAAAGGGAAAAAGGGTTTTAAGAGGGACCCCCCTTTATGACCCCCAAAAAAATTGATTCCATGGATTTGCGTACTTGAATGTGTACAAAAACGTACGTTGTTCCGCGGGATTGGGGGAAAAAAAAGAGATTTTGGCCCCAATTTAAACCCCTTATTTCCTTCAAAAGGGGAAGACAAAAAGATTTTTTTGATGGGTTCCGGGGGGAAAAGATGGAAAGGATTATGAAAAAACTGAAAAGCCGCTTTGTTTACGCAGTTCAAAACTCACGGACGAGGGCATAAAAAAAATTTTGAAGAGACCCTGGGGATAATGAGACCTTTGTGTTTTTCACCCAGAATAAGTAGTTTATTTAGATGGTTGGCTTAGATTGAGAAAGGTGGGAAAAAAGAAACAAAAGGATTGTTAGTTTTTATTTTGGGGAAAATTTTTTAGATTATGTAATAGGGGAAATTTATACCAGAATTTGAGTAGTAAGAAGTTTTTTAAAGCTTGGGGATTTTTAGCAGAAGACCCAAAATTTTTTGCAAAGACAGAGGAGGCCCCAAATTTATTTCGTGAATCAAACCCAAAAAGGGAAAAGGGAGCTTTTAAACCCATATGAAATACCTCAGGGGACAGTATCCAAAGTAGTCGTAATGTAGGAATAGTTTTTAGGGAGTGCAATTTTGCAAATAGGGGTAGAGGTTATAAACCCCTTTGGGTGTACTGAAGGGTTTATAAGTGTGGCCCGAATAGGGCCCAATTTTTTTTTTTTAAATGTAGGAGTGGAAATCCCGGCGGAAACAGTGCAAATTTGCCAGCCCGATTTTAAAAAGTAGAGCAGGAAATGGGGAAAGTAGTAAAGGGGGGAATAGAAATAGTAAGGAAAGTAAAAATAGAGGTGGGGCCCGGGTTAAACCGATCTAGGAGTAGAGGTAGGGGAAAAGGAAATGAGATAAGGGGATAGGGGGAAGTCAAGTAGGGAGAGGTGGAAATAGATTATGAAAAAAAGTGATGTTGGGGGGGTTAGGTATGTTGTGTAAAAATTTCATGTCCTACCAAAACCCGGGTTTCTTTTTAATGATTTGGGAAGGTTTAACGCTATGCGAGAAAACGGTTGGGACATGGGGGATAGTGAAACGGGACTTTTGTAGAAGCAAGGGCAGTTTTTTAAAAAGGGAAAAAAACCCTAGATTTAAAATACATAGATGGGAGTGAAAATAGGGTTTGATGTAGCTAGAATAGTATTTATTGTCCGTATTTCAAGGGGGGACCGTAGAGGCGTTGGTTTTTAGTAAAACCTACCAATGATGTATTAAATTTGGAAAAAAGAGGGAGGCTGTAAAAGAACCTCAGTTTTGTAGCTTTCGTTTGCAGTAGAAAAATAGGGGGGCCAAACCCCCCAAAATTTAAAAACCCAAAAAAAGCTTAAAGTTCGTCTCAGATTTTAGATGTTTTAGAGAGGGAAATTTTAGAAAAAGCCCAAAAGAAAAAGTTTGCACGTTTGATTTGTGTTAAAAAAGAAGGGGGGGGAAGGTTTGATTAAGCAGTGTAGAGGTAAAGGTTCAGTTAGGTTTGGATTAGGAATAGTTGTGATATAGAGAGAACCCCCCAGAAATTTTTTAAAAAAAAGTGACAGCTGATTGTACCTAAATGTTTTTAGAGAAACTGGAAAGAAAGTTGCCCATGATTGTTTTTGTCAGGCCATTTAGGGGATAAGGAAAAGTGATTTGGGTATTAGGCGAATTTTACCCCGGCCCGGAGTTTTGGCAAAAGGGGTTTTTTGGGGAATGTCAGTAATGTTTGTTTTTGTCAAGATTTTAGCTAAGGGTTTGAGTAAGGGAAAAAGTTCCGTTTGGAAAAAAAAGCCTTTGATTGATTTTTCCGTTTAAGAAAAGTTGCCGTCGATTCGTTGGTCCGATCCCAAAACCCCATGTTTATAGGGAAAAAAAAAAGGTACATTTTTTTAAAATTTTAATTATGGGTACTAGAATCCAAAAAGCTATTAAGCACTACCTAGTATTAAAGGGGAGGTGAAAAAAGTTGCGAGGCATTAGTGTTGTTCAGTAGATTAGGGTGCCAGAGGGAAAAGTTACCCATTGTGGATCGAAATTTTTGTCAGACCTTTTGGGCGAAAAAAAGTAGGTTTTTGTCTTTAAGGCCGGTTTTCTACAACACCGTATAAACCCCTTTTTGTAAGGTTTAGTAGGAAGTTTAACGGTGTTTTAAAACAAATGTTAAGCGGTTTTGTGTTTTGAGGGGACCTAGAGATTGGGATAGGTATTTGAATGCCATGGGTTTTTTGCTTACCGTGAAGTTCCCCAAGAAGTTTGGGGGTTTTTTCCCTTTTTAGTTTCTTTTTGGTTTTTAAAAACCCCTGGACCCCATAATGTGCTAAGAGAGTTATGGGTGGGTTAAAACGGGAAGAATTGATGAGGTTTTTTTTTTAAACCCCTTTTCCGTATGTTATGGATTTGGGAAAAAAAAAGGTTTGGGGGGTACGTGTAAGATTTGCCCCGCAACAGTTTGCAAAAAAAAATTGTGTAGATACAAGAAGTATTACAATTTGGAAGGCTAGGATAGGAGGTTTAAGGCAGGTTTGTAAGGTTTCTTGTATTGTTACCTAAGGGAAAATTTAAAAAGTTGTTGTTAATTTGGGAAAGGGGCCTTAAAGTAGTGTAGAGGGAGTTTAAAAAGACGGGTTTTAAAGGGTGATGTAGACAGAAAGTTGGGGAAAAAAGTTTTATGCAAAACCCCTGCTCAAACAGAAATGTGAAAGGGAAAGGGTGATAGTAAGTCTTACCCGAAAAAGGGGGTATTAAGTAAGGTTGGAGCAGCTATTTTTAAAAGGAGATTTAGAAAAAGAAATTTTTGACGATTAGATCCCCAATGAAAGTAGGGTGAGTTTTCGAGTAAAAAGAAAGAAAAGGAAATAGTTTTGTGTCCCTTAAAAAGGGTTTCAGAAACGTACAAAAGGGAGGAAAGGGAAAAACCAGATTTTCCAGTTTGAATGTAAGCAAAGGAAAATAGTAGGGTTGTTAGAAAAATTTCTCAGATGACTGACAGATATTCCCGGAAAATTTCTAACTTAGTTAACTGATATTCAGTTGTCAAATTTCAAGGGGTCCCTAAGAGTAAAGGGTTACTATTCCTTTTCATTAAAAGCCAGTAGTAAAAGGGAAGTTTGGGTTTTAAATGTTGGAAATTGGGAGTAATCGAACCCTCAAAAGCTCCATTTTCCTCCCCTATTTTTCCCTAAGGAAAAAAAAAGGGTAACGTATAAGGTTCTGTAAGATTTTCGCCAGGGTCAACAAAAATGACGGTTTTTTGCGCGGGAAAAACCCATGCCAAACATGGAGGAGATGTTTTTTAAAAAATAAAAGATAGATATTTTTCTTAAAATAGATTGAGCAAAGGTTACTGGCAGGTTTTCCCTTTTTCTGAAAAGGAAAAACCCCTGGACTGCCCTTTGAAAAACCCCCAAAAGGTTTTGGTTCCAAATTCCTAAGGGTTTCCTTTTGGGAAATTTGTTTTTAAAAGCCCAGCAACGTTTTGTTTGTGATGCGGGAAAAGGGTTTTAAAGGACCCAGGGCACTCAGATAGCTTTATAGATGAATCCCTTTTTTGGGGTTTACCAAAACACATTGGCCCGAACATGTAGTAGCCCTTACTGAGGGTTTTTAAAAAAAAACCCCCCCACCTAAGAGAAAGGCTAAGTTTAAAAAGGCCAAAAACCCCCAAAATAAGTGTTTTAAGGTTTTCAGAAAATTAGAATGTTTAGGGAACCCTGATAGGAGATGTTAGACCCTTGAAAACCCGGTTCCCAAAAAAAGTACGGGGTTTTACAGGAAGCCGAAAGACCGAAAACCAAGAAGGCAAAAACGTTCAAATTTTTAGGTGTTTGTCGGATTTTTTAGGAAAATTTATTCCCCCCTTTTGCCCCATTGCAGTTTGCCCAAAATTGACGAAAAAGGGTAGCCCAAAACTTGGGAGAGTGGGGGGGAAAGTCAAAAAAAAGGCCCTTTTCCCGACTTTGGGGGCTTTTCTTTAAAAAGGGCCCCCTATTTTGGGAAATTGCCAGATTTAAAATCGACTTTTATTTTTGGGGGAGTAGATGCTTCAGATTTAGGTTTAGGTCAGTATTGGGTTAGGAAAGTGTGGAGAGGGAAAATTTTCCTTGTAGCGTATTGCTAGTAGAAAAATTTCTACCTGGGAGCAAAAGTACTCAGTGATAGGAAGGGTGTTTTTAGCGAAAGTAGGGCAGTTTGTAAGTTTAAGGTTTTTTTTCGGTAAAGGGTTTGTATTAGAGACAGAAAATCAGCCCCCTCATTATTTGAATTTAAAACGAAAAATTTGCAACTCCAGGCTGAGAGATGGGGATTGGGATTACAGCCATATAGGATCCGTATTGAGCAATTTTCCCGGGAGAGAAAAATTTGGCGCAGATTATTTTAGTTGAGTGTTGACAGGGGGCTATTTTTATATTTTTGTAAAGATAGTGACGTGTTTGTTTTCCCTTTTTTTGGGGTTTTCTATTTTCATTTGTTTATTTTTCTTTCAATTAGAAAAAAATGAATTTTTTTTTTTAAAAGGGGGGAAAAGTGTGGGGAAAAAAATTGACATACGGGGCCTTTTTTTATCTGTAGTGTAAATGCAGGGATGCATCATCTTTTTTTTAAATTTTTTAGGGTTTTTGAGGAAATGTTTGATTTTTACGCATGAAATCCCCCTTTTTTTTTTTTTTTGTATTTTTATAACATAAATTTCCATTTTAAATTTATTTTTAAAATTTTGTTCAATTAAAAAAAAAAAGGGAAAAAAATTTTATATTTTTTAAAATTCATAATTTATTTTTTTTATCCCCAAAAACCCCCTTTTTAAGGGGGGTCAAATTGTCCAAATTTTAAAATTTGCGCCCCAAAAAGTTAGTTTTTCCCCGGGGAAACCCTGAAAACCCCTGAAAATGACAAAAGTCATAGCCCCAAGGCTTTGCCGTGAACCCAAAGAAATTTTGTTTTGGCGGGAAATTATCCTTTTAAAAAAAATTTGGGGTAGATTTGCCTTGGGGCCCCCACCTTTCGACTTTATAGACGAAACTATGTTGATTTATTTTATTGCCTTTGAAATTTTTGGGGCCCATCGAGGGGAAGAAATTTATTTTTTTGTTTTTGTATGATTTTTGCATTACGATTTTTTTTTGGTAAATTTTTGTTATTTTTTCAGAAAATTTTGTAAAATTTACTTTTGACTATGTTTTTGCTTGTTTCGGTTTTGTCAGGAAAGATTTTTTAACTTTTTCGACTTTTTTAAATTTTTTTCGAAAAAAAGGAATTTAAAAAGTTTCTTTTTTATAAGATGTAAAATTTGGGACTGAAAAATTTTTTAAAAATGGGTATTTATAAAAGTACTTTGTTTCAAAAAAATTATGTCAAACATTTTGTTATTTATGGAACGCCATTAATGCATTGTATTGTTTTTTATAAAAACTATATGGAAGTCTATGGGCATGGTTTTTAAATATTATTGTTTAAAATTTTAATTGTTGGGGAGTTAAAAGCCAAAAAAATTTAAAGTCCGTTGTAGTGTTTTGGCATTTGAATTTATGGATGGCCAAATATGATATAACGTTTGATTTTTTATTGAATTTTTTTTAATTTGTAAAATTTTAAATAATAGCTGCGTTTTTTTGTCCCGTATCTATAAAGTTTCCTTTATATACTTTTTATATCTTTTTATCCCTTTTAAATTTTGTCTTTTAAGTAAGTAATCTTTTTAATAATGGAAGTAATAAGTGGGCGAAAATTTTCTTTTTGACCCCTTGAACTTAGTAGCCCATATATTTTTTTAAGTAGACCCCTATTTTTTTATGGGAGCCTACGGAGGTTTTTGGGGTACCCAAAGGAAACAGTTTTTTTCCCTTGGACTTATTTGTTTTGCTATGGTGCTTACCATATGTTATATATTTTAGCTTCTTCCGCCAGACGATTTTTCCTGGTGATGTCATAACCCGGAAGTACAATGCCCGAGGTTCACTTGTCTTCACTCGCCTGGATGTGATATTCCCAGCGCAGAGCTTTTGTCCCATGGTTGTGCCGTAAACCGCAAAGACGATGATTTTTGTTATCCTCTGAAGTCAGCTCAGGGATGCAATCACCTACCACCATAGGGAGCCAACACGGAATCAACGTATTCACGGTTTAAAGGGACTGTATTTTGAATTTAGAAGCTGCGTTTTGTTTGTGCTACTTAAAGTTCACAATTACATTAAAGACCTGTGTCACGTCAGATTAGAATGGACTATAAGAACTTTTGTATCTAGAGATACTGAACTTTCTTTTTTTTTTCTTATAATCAGTTTATTTTTTATTTTTTTTCTTCATATCATCTATTCATTGTAAATAATCATCTTTTGTAAATAAATTTGTAAATATTGTAAAGGGTGTTGATTTGTTCTGATGGTTACTGTCGCCGGTACGGCCTTTCCTGTCACAATATTAAGGTCTTTAAGCTCTAAAATAATATATATAAACATATAAAATATGTCAAAGTAGGCAGTCCCCATAACAGGAGTGGTTTCCGGATATTACTATTTATGTATACATAGACCCTTGTATGTATGTATGAATGACTACCATGAATGATGTATGTTATAAACAATGCTTTTGATGAGAATAAATGTGATGTCTGACTGTACTACTGCCTTGTCTCCTACTTTACCCTATCCTGACTACAGTACCTCCTACAACTACCAACGTTACACGATAATGAGAGATCATGTACAACTAAGAAGAGCTATGCTACTCAACCTAAATGTACAACTTGTTCCTTGGGACTGGCAGGCTCTCCCCGCCGGCGTAACAATATAATATATAAGTACTCACGATAGTAACGAGCTCCGTATTCCGTATTAATTATAAAGTCCATTGTGTAGTTTACTGACGTAACAATATACACCAGACACTGCTTGAAAAATACTGTGGAACTGCATCATTTAAAGTTGTCATGAAATCTTAAATAAACATATACATTTGCAATTTGATAACACAACATAAACTGTCCTGTAAAATTTACACGCCAATTAAATGCGCGTACCATGAAGAAAGCTGCATTGTGGCCCTTAATTAACTTCTACTGAAGTGCACGATATGGTCAACTGCATGCATATTTTATACCCGGTTGCCATAGCAGCTGTTTTAAGTTGGGAGTTTTATACGTTCCTTATAACGTTCGATTTAAACCAGGGATTTTTTAATACCTAAAATCTAGCTGATTTTGGTCTTTTATACTTAAAATTTAAAAGAAATAGGCAACTTTTTAAATATACAAATTGTAACAGTTTATGCCATAAAAGTTTAACATTTCATTAAATAAATGAGAAATATATTTCCTAATTTAAGTAGTTTGCCTCTTTAATAGCAGAACAGTCCATTTAATTTAGATTTATGAGAAATATAATCATTTTAGAAATTTACCTATTTTATATACCGTTTTTTTAGAAATAAATACAGAAGCCATATAGCGTATGTTGATTTGAGAGCACTTGAGTTGCATTGACACTAGGCTAAATGATATGTCAAAACCGATTTTGACGATCTTGGTATTAAGCGGAAGGCATCAATGAGAACTAAGTGTTAGTAGCATACAAGCGGAAATAAAATCACTCATCCGTAAAATATCGATTTTCTCCTTTATTACTAAACCGAATATACTCGTGTTTGGTATCCTACGAAACGGTTTGACAACGTCTATCAGATCACGGTGTAAAAGCGAAAGTGAAGTCACTCATGCGTAAAATGCAACATTTATTCTTTATTCGACTATAGCGGTGTTTGGTATCCTATGAAAGGTTTTGACTAGTACTATTTAATTGTTTACACTAAAAGAATATGGGGTCACTCACGCGTAAAATGCGTCAAAATAAGCTACCTGATCCTTACACTTTGAGATCAAAAATTACAGTGAATGAATTCGTGTGTGTGTGTTGAGTTTGTTTATAGTCGCCACCGGTTGATACCATATGGGCGACTGGTTCTACAATTATTTCCCTCCTCCTTCGTAACATCGTCTTTTCTTCACTCCCGTTAGTTGTATCTACGTAATTATGTGGACTACAATTATGTTGTGACACCTGTTATGTGGTGCCTTCTTATGTTGAAATCTGCGTTGTTATGTTGAAATCTGCGTTGTTATCTTTCTACAGTTCAGACATTCATTTGCTGCTATATTTAACGTCTGGTCATCCGGTCTGCATCCTGCCGTTATGATCTGTGGTAGGCCTCGGTCGTCCGCATCATCAGTCGTCTTTAATGCCCCTCTCGAGTCCCTGTTGAGTCGGCAAGCCCGCCTACTTCTGGTCCCGAGTACTCGTCAAGAGCCGTAAGAGTGCACCAGCCAAACCGGTGATTCCAACCCGGTGAGCTCGGTTAAAAACAGGATAAAAGCAAGATAAAAACATGCTGTCGACGTAGATATCCAAGTCCAGTTGGGTGCAAACTCTTCAGGTTCTCAAGTCTTGGCGCGGCTCACCATGTAGACCATCGGCGAATACGTTGTACACATCGGCAGGATGCATTCCGGCTGATTGTTGTTCCCTTTTTACGGCCACACTCCCCGGTTTTAGTCATGTGACGCTAACTAGGTCGACAATATACAGACAATATACATGACCCAGTTAGCGCCATATATGCCCTCTCCACGACGTGCACGCACCAGGGAGCTCGGAGAAGTGAATGAATTCACAGGGTGAAGTAAAATAAATAGAATCAAAGCAGTGTTTTGATAAGTCAGTAAAGGTTATAGCATTGCTTTGATTGGCTAACGATATGACGCATTCTAATTGGTTCAAATGATTTATTCCTCAAAGAAATGCTAGCTTACATGTTAAAACTTGTCATTTGTGCGATAGTTTGGTTCAAAGCTGTTCCAAACTAGAATTTCTATTTTTAACCGGTCAATCAGAATTAATAGGAATGGCCATTGTTACTAAAAATACCCCAGTGAAAAAAGTATATAACAGCGCTTTCATCAGACAAAATCATTCTTACCTCAGGACTGAAATCATGGAAAATGGCTCGGGAGTATTCGAGAATATGATCAATTCTTTCGCTGCAGACCTAAAGGAAGTGTGTCCAGTACATACAACGTATGGATTTATGAAGCGCATTTTAGTAAAGTGCATCTTGGGATTTCCACAGACACTTTTGTAGATATATTTACAGCCTATATAAGAAACAGGACAAATTTAAATGTAGACTTCTCCATCATTCACACTGATGATCCATATAGGGACATGTGGGACAGTTTGCCTGACGGTCATTATTTGGTGGATATGGAGTGCGCATTACGCGATTTTCTGGAAGCGAAGGGTGTCTCTATGTTAAATACAAGGACATAACAAAAACAAGAATAGAGTTCGATATGAATTACTCTACATGGGTATATATGCTCCGACAATATATGAGTAAATATCATCAGAAAATAGAACTCAAGTGGTGCGAACATAGTTTGCAACCAAATAACCAAACAACCAAACAACCAAAATCCTATTGCCCCCGTAACATCAGTACGGAACCTGAAGGACCCGAAAATATCTACATAGATGTACTAACAATGTTGTGTGATATCATGCAAACCGAAATTGGTAGATTTTAAAACGTGTCTGATTTCAACTTGTTGCTGAATTGTGTTGATCAATTACACACAATTTGTATGAAATACAGGCTAAAGAGGCAGTCTTAAATAGTATAAATGATGGATGTGTTACCATTGAATCTCTGTGGAAAAATATTTTCTGACTGTGTAGAAAGACCGTACATACCGTTATATTATATGCTGGACTATGAGCCATATAAAATGGCTCTTGGCAAAATAACAGCACAAAAATCTTCCAACGGATGCATAAAACAGTGGTTAAAGTAAAAGAGCACTTTTATATCTTTTAAAGACACTTTGATCGACATGATTCGTTTTCATAAGATGAATTTGAATACTGAGGCGATCAGTGAAAGTGACTAGATGACTTATATTCCTGAGAACGAGGAAATAGACCTTTATATCAACGACGTGATACCAGGTGGTGGCCAAGAATTTCAATACGATTGGTTTCCAGTCCAAGAGAAGAATAATAAACATAATCTTATTTTACTTACAAAATCTGTAGATATTATTGATGCAATTCTTCATTTAGTACTACTTAAGACGCTTATTGATATCATGCATGATAACAATTGGTGAAACGATGTTGAAGAAATAAAATACAATAAAGGAATATGTTGTTTTATTTGTGTACACCACCACACCTACCAACGCTTCATCTTTTCTGTCAAATCAAATTCAAATGTATGGGTTATAAATAGCAAAGACATATTGTTCTTTCAATCTTTTATTGCCAAAGTTTGTATCACTAATACAGACTACATGTATCAACTAAAATCAGACAAAATAAAGTCATCATTCAACTACTTGCAATGCACATCAAACGGTTTTAAAATGTCCTTCATTTTTCGTCCAGAACATCGGTCATCATGTAATCTACGCAATACAGCCGGCATATGTTTGAATCTGTATCCTGTATTTGACTGAAGTTCATCCAATAACCCTGTTAATAAAGAATATGTACGTTCTGTTCTAATTTCGTAGGGACTGTTCGTATGGGGTCCCTCTTTTTATACCTTTACGTCTATCCTTATTTCTTAATTTCTGTTTTTCATGTTCAGTCCATACGTGTTTAGCTGCAAAAGGGTCAATATCTCGTCTCCCGCTAGCATACATCCAATCTTGTAGACTGTGTAATGGGTACTGTCGCTTCCACCAACCAAAGAACGTTTTCGCCTTTTTGATGTCCTTTTCCCATTGAGATTTAGTTATTTCATACGCCGTAGCTACAGGCGATACAAATTTAAGTACTAGATGATCACTCATTTTTGTTTGTGTAGCTTGTTTTTGCTTTCTTACGCTTGCTCTAAACTATTCATCATAATCCTCCTCCTCATCATTATTATCATCATCGTCATCATCCTTTTCTTCGCACCTTTAATGGATCAGCACTTCATTCAAATCAGGTTTGTACATGCGAATTGCCTCAGTAATGGCTAAAGGGACGGGTAAATGCGAATTAAGATGTAGGTGTTCGGCCGTGTTCATTATTGATCTGTACAAAGGACATCTATCCAAATAATAGATTGACGTTAATATTTCACCTAGGTAGTCTCTGGCCGATTTACGTATATCCGGTAGTATATCATTAATGATTTTACGTTCCCCGAGACAAGGATGACAGTTGTGATATCGTGAGACGGCATGGTATTTAATATGAGAGTCATAAACACATTTCATTTTATGAATAGACAATTCTCTCAAAATACACATCTCTGTTGTCGCGTGATTAGCTTGGCACGTTACATGGTCATTCAGCCTTGTAATTTCTGTATTTGGTAGTCCAGGTGGTACATTCAGCTTCACTGGTTTCCTGTCAATATTAATCCCCTCCGCCTCCTTCTCATCTTCATCATTATCGTCATCAGTGTCAGAAAAATCTCCATCGCCACACAATTGATTTTTACAACGTTTGCATACGTGTCTTCATCCATCAGTTTTCTCTTTTTAGTAGCTGGACTTTCTGTCTCAAATACATTTTCACGTAAACGGTCTTGTTCTGGGGTGCCCGATTTCAAGTCTACCACCAAATAAACGTGCGGTCTAGATGTTGCGTTTTCAAAGCGTTTCGTAAAGATGGTATGGGAGGAAGGATATATTCTTCTTGCCAATGTAGCTACTTGCTGTCTATCAATAGGATTATTAAATAGCACCAGATACTACATATTCAAAGCGATATCTCTACAGGCTTTACCTTGAAGAAACACATTTTGGGTGAGATATACGACAGATATGTTCCTGTGGTGACTGCCCTTGGTAAAGAGATCAGCAATTCTTTGATCGCATTTAGCTTCGGTCATCAAGTCGTCAAAGACCGGCAGGTTCCTTTAGTTGACATTTATATATTGGGAATTGTTTAGGTAGTCTGGAATACCGTGTATAAACTCGACCCCGGGAATTTCACGCTGTAGTTCATCATACAGAGGTTGCCATTTGTCCAAAACACCAAATGATACACTGAGGCTGAGGTCTAACAAGATTTGATAAGAGTAGCTTTCTTGTCCATTCAGTTTTTCCACTACCACTAGGTCCTGAAACGACCATAGAAAATGGATGTTGAAATGTTATCTCTCTTGAAGTGTTAAATATTTGTAATGATGGTGAATAATTCCCAGTGTCGTCGTCACTCCAATGCTTATTACGCTGATGTCTCAGCATGGCGTCACGCCTAGAGAATGACTGGTTACATACAGGGCACTTATTCATTTGTGAAGCAGATGTAAAATTATTTTCATACAATATGACACTGCAGACTTATTGTCAGTAATGGTGGTGGTGGTGATGATGTGGTGGTGGTGGTGGTGGAAGTGGTGGTGGTGGTGGAGGTGGAGATGATGGTGTGGTGGTGGAGGTGGTGGTGGAGGTGGTGGTAGAGGTGGAGGTGGTGGTGGTGTGGTGGTGGTGGTGGTGGAGGTGGTGGAGATGGTGGTGATGGTGTGGTGGTGGAGGTGGAGGTGGTGGTGGTGGAGAAGTTGGTGGTGGTGGTGGTGGAGGTGGAAGTGGTGGTGGAGGTGGTGGTGGTGCAATGATTGTTGTTATTTTTATAGTTGTATTTCTAGTCTTTGTGTCAATATTTAATATTCTGAATGCTTTGTGCTTTAATGATGGCTGCGTCGATTTTAGGAAGAAGTTGTATTATTGATTTCCACTGCTTAAGGTAAAGTTGTATTCCGATGATACTTGCGGTATGATTTAATAAACGTCTCAAATCCACCAGGATTTCACTATATCTGTTGCAGACAGTAATATATACGTTTTGCTGTATCTCGAACTGTTTCATATAGTGGCAGGCAGTCTGGTTTTCATTCACTTTAATTTCATAATCTACGTATGTAGTTGAATTCGTAGTCGCAAACGCTAAAGTGAAAGGCAAGGTGAATATAACAATAAGTATAATCGTGCATATGATGATTGCTTTTAGTCGTTTGATGACATTTGACTAGCGAGAGTTTTCCATACTGTAAGCTTTGACGTCTAAAGTCAGACTGATTTGACTAACTAAAGCGTGCTCTAATATACACGTTTCGAAGAGCCTCATTTTCAAGGCAAGGCTTATGTAAAAAGGGAGTGATTTCATTGGCTAGTTAAAAATAGAAGTGCTAGTTTGAAACAGCTCTGAACCAAACTATTGCACAAATGCACAAATGACAAGTTTTAACATGTAAGCTAGCCTTTCTTTGAGGAATAAATCATTTGAACCAATTATATATAACAAGTAAGATTGACTTACGTCCGTAAATGACATACTGAACTTTAAAATTAATACGGGATACGGAGCTTATTTCTTTGGTGAGTACTTATATATCATATATAACATTTTTATAGGAATAGACGCGACGAGACCTTTCAAGTTTAAGAGAAGTTTAAAAATCGCTGTTACGTCATAACTCGATAACGGTTGAAAATCGAATCGAGAACCCTATATCTATTTTGAAGATTATGATCTAATTTATTGATTGAGGGTAACCATTTTCAATTTGATATCGCAAACGGTTGCCACATAGTTTAAAAACGGTTCTAGGGTTAAACTTCTCTCGGGTCATTACCTCAGCACGAAACATATAGTTGTATCGTAAAAAATAAAATCGTTCTGACCATTTTGATGTATAGTCAACGCAACGGTAAAAAACAATGACAAAGACATATATAGAAACAGTAACTGGGTTCACAAATATCTTTATAACGCGCTACAAACGGACTGAATTTCAAAGGTTTCACCTTTTACCCCTCGTATTTACATTCCACGTACTGATTTAAATACGCTTTTGTCTGAAAAAGTTCAGCTCTCGGTCACGATATAAAAGGGTCATTAACTTTCAATGGGACAAAGGATTTCTTTTATCTTTTGTGCGAAAAAGTTCAACTCTCGGTCATGATACAAAAGGACCATTAAATTTCAATGGGACAAAGGATTTCTTTCATCTTTTGTCCGAAAAAATTCAACTCTCGGTCACGGCACAAAAGGATCATTAAGTTTCAATGGAACAAAAGATACTTTTCATCTTCTGTCAGAAAAAGTTCAGTTCTCGGTCACGGCACAAAAGGGTCATTAAAATTCAATGGGAAAAAGAATTCTTTTCATCTTTTGTAAACCACAGCTGTGCGTGATTTTAAGTAATGAGCATCAATAATTAAAACTATATTTAGTAACAAGCACAAAGGACTTTTGTTGAAAATAATTCCGCTAGGTATTGTTTGCCTAGACAGAGCGGTGCCCGTACTTTATGGTCAATAGCTTTGAATAGACAAAGAATCTTTTCATCTAGCATTAAGGGAATATTCAGTTTGAATGGGACAAAGACTTTTTGATGGATATTAATGGTGCGGGTGAATAGTGGAATTAAAGAATAGATGATCATGAGTGACGCACGCGTGATGTTTATAGAGTTGAGCATGCGCATTTAGAACTAATATATTTGTCATAGAGTCATTTAGTTACAGTAGCTTGAGGAGTGAACATATATGGAAAGCAAGTTCCTACTTTATTTTATTCACCTATTATACACCTATTGTTTTTTAATTACTCTCACCCCACCGAGCCCAACTGTGATGTAATAGACTTTCTTTTATCATAATCTCGGTATGAAATAGCGGAGTTTGTGCGTTCGTGCAGTTATATATAGGTTATTGATATGGTTGGTTTTCAAAACGAAACGATATATATATAATTTCTCTGCACGTTTTGTCAAAATCAAATAATAAATGTTGTCTCTATCATATTCACAAGAAAGTGTGAACGGAGGGACGGTCGGACGACGGACGACGTACAAAGGGTGATCACAATAGCTTACTTTGTCACTTCGTACAAGTGAGCTAAAACATGTTTCAAATGTGTTTCAAATGTAAAAATGCACTTTTTGCTCATTTTTCCGACCGAAAATGACATGTGACACATGTTATCAGATGTCACATCAAAATTCGGCATCGATCACATTTGTCTCAAAAATGGTTACATATGTGCTTGATTTCTGTTACATATGCAATCTGATTTGTAACACCTATTACAAATGCGATCTGTTACGAATGCGGTCCTACAATGCCTCAGCGCCCTCTCCCCTCCCCCTATACATAGTGTTTGCTACGACTCAGAGTCCCCCTCCCCCCAATACACACACTCTGAGATTCGTTTACTGTTTGCTACGACTCAGCGTTAACTGATGAACAGAAACATTAGTATTATTAGACTTTCATATTAATTACCTGAATCAGTGCTATGAAGAAAACTTTTTTAAATTCTTATCAAGGAAGTTGCCAGTAAAATTGCCGTCATCTTGGAGAGATTTGAATGTATCTATCCAGCCTTCTTAGATGACCCCACCAACTTTCTATTCTTTGATTGGCAGTGCTAGTTTCATCTACGTAAGTTCTATCGCTGTCAGGGTAATGCCTCATAAAAAACGTTTGAAAATTTCTAACATGTCCATTTTCAGTCCTATAATCTCCACGTACGGGGCGAGGACACCCACCACGTTGTTTTATAGCTTCTAAAAAAATCCACCAATTATTCGTGGATTGTTATTGGTTTTATAGGCATTGAGCCAAATCAATCGCCTTGAAAATCCACAAATACACCTATATATACAAATTCCAAACAGTTTTAGCTTGTCGTATCCGTCCAGGTGCCAGATGAAATTAGGACTGGGAGCATAATAGGCTCTTCTACGCAGACACCTGGCTGTTCGTTGAGTAACTCCTTCTGGATCTAAATAGCGTAGAATTATACAAACATCATTTGAACGTACAGTCAAACCATTATAGCTACATCTGCTTGCCAACATCCGGTAACCATGCAACTGTCCAGATTCTCTAAGCTCAATTTGAATGAAATTTATAACAGTATCAATGTTAGTGAAGTTACATCGTTGCATTCCCATTTCTTTTAAAAGCCTTTTTAAATGCCTTAGGCTTATTGAAAAGTTATGGTCACATTTCAGAATATGCAATATCGCCAGTACTTTAATCTTTTCTCAAAAAGTTCTAACAGTAATGTTTCACCGCTCGCCATGTTGGAAAGTGTCAGTGATTGGCTGCCTATCACGTGCGCACGTATTACTTATTACGTGCGCACGTATTACTTATTGCGTGCGCACATATTAATATAAAAAACATCAGCGTACGTATTATTAAAAAACATCTCCGCACATATTGAAATAAAAAACATCTTCGTACGTATAAAGTAATACGTGCGCACGTATTACTATATACGTACGAAGATGGTTTTTATACTAGTACGTGCGCACGTACTAGTATGTGCGATGATGTTTTTTTGTACTAGTACGTGCGCACGTATTAGTTATTACGTGCTCACGTATTACTTTATACGTACGACGATGTTTCTATATTATGTGCGATGATGTTTATTGTACTAGTACGTGCGCACGCATTAGTTATTATGTGCGCACGTATTAAAATAGAAAACATCTATGTCACCTCTGTGCCACCGTAGGCAGCTGAAAGCAAAGTGTAAATATGCAAGCCTGGATTCATCACGGGAAAGGGGGACTGCATTAGATACATTGGCCCCAACTTGGCCCATTTTAGCTCATCTTCATACCAATGGTGAGATTTTAGAATGACGAAAGTCTAGCCTCTAGCATACATATGTCATATGATCACATTTGAATATATTTACACTCCAAGTTTTGACATAGAGACAGTCTTGATCAAGCTTACACATACATTTACCAGCTTTGTATCACTCAAATATCTTGATTATGGATGCAAGTGAACTAGAGCTTTCTTTACAAGCAGTTGTATACAAACTCATACATAAAGTAAAATGTGCATGGCTAAAATTTGTTGTGCAAGTTAGATTGGACCAAATGTTGGTCAAGCCATGGAAAACCTGCCTTAATTTACTTCTTTACATTGTATATTTCAAAACAGGCGCAGTCAAACAAATTCCTAATGTAAATTACAGTATTTCCTATAAGTAATATGCTAGACTTAGTGCAAAACATGATTGATGCCGGTGTATTTCATTCCCATTTTTAGCTCGACTATTATATGAATATATAAAAGTGAAGCTATCCTACTCGCCCCGGCATCGGTGTTAGCGTCACACAAATGTTAAAGTTTGCATACCACCCCAAATATTTTCAAGGTCCATTGAGATATTGCTTTGATATGTTGCATACTTGTTTACTATCATGACCCCAGTCTGTAAAAAGGAGGAGGCAACTCTATCAAGCATTTTGACTGCATTATGGCCCCTTTTCGACTAAGAGTATTGGTTAATTTTTTTATAAAGCCCAATATCTTAAATACTATCAACGGTATTGAGTTGAAACTTGAAATACTTATTTACTATCAATATTTCCACCTGCAAAAGCAATCCCCATAATTTTCTTTTTACAGATTTATGCCCCTTTTTAACTTTGAAATTTTGGTTAAAGTTTTTGTAAAGTCCAATGCCTTGAACACCATCAAAGATATTGAGCTGAAACTTGACATACTTCTTTACTATCAACATCTCCACGAAGGAAAGCAATTCCCATAACTCTGTACTGATTTTTGACAGATTTATGCCCCTTTTTACTTTAGGATTGTTCTTTAAAGTTTTGTAAAGTTCAATATTGTGACTCCTATCAAAGGTATTCACCTGAAACTTAAAATACTTCTTTACTATTAACATCTCTACTAGGGAAAGACGTGCGCACGTATTACTATATACGTACGAAGATGTTTTTTATACTAGTACGTGCGCACGTACTAGTATGTGCGATGATGTTTTTTGAACGTGCGTGCGCACGTATTAGTTATTACGTGCTCACGTGTATTACTTTATACGTACGACGTTTTTTTTATAGTATGTGCGATGATGTTTATTGTACTAGTACGTGTGCACGCATTAGTTATTATGTGCGCACGTATTAAAATAGAAAACATCTATGTCACCTCTGTGCCACCGTAGGCAGCTGAAAGCACAGTGTAAATATGCAAGCCTGGATTCATCACGGGAAAGGGGGACTGCATTAGATACATTGGCCCCAACTTGGCCCATTTTTAGCTCATCTTCATACCAATGTTGAGCTTTTAGAATGATGGAAATCTAGCCTCTAGCATATATTTGTCATATGATCACATTTTAATATAATATACACTCCAAGTTTTGACATAGAGACAGTCTTGATCAAGCTTACACAACCAGCTTTGTATCACTCTAATATCTTGATTATGGATGCAAGTGAACTAGAGCTTTCTTTACAAGCAGTTGTATACAAACTCATACATAAAGTAAAATGTGCATTGCTAAAATTTGTTGGGCAAGTTAGATTGGACCAAATGTTGGTCATGCCATGGAAAAACCTGCCTAAATTTACTTTTTTACATTGTATATTTCAAAACAGGCGCAGTCAAACAAATTCCTAATGTAAATTACAGTATTTCCTATAAGTAATATGCTAGACTTAGTGCAAAACATGATTGATGCCAGTATATTTCATCCCCATTTTTAGCTCGACTATTATATGAATATATAAAAGTGAAGCTATCCTACTCGCCCCGGCATCGGTGTTAGCGTCACACAAGTTTTAAAGTTTGCATACCACCCCAAATATTTTCAAAGTCCATTGAGATATTGCTTTGATATTTTGCATACTTGTTTACTATCATGACCCCAGTCTGTAAAAAGGAGGAGGCAACTTTATCAAGCATTTTGACTGCATTATGGCCCCTTTTCGACTAAGAATATTGGTTATTTTTTTTATAAAGCCCAATATCTTAAATACTATCAAAGATATTGAGTTGAAAATTGAAATACTTATTTACTATCAATATTTCCGTCTGCAAAAGCAATCCCCATATTTTTTTTTATAGATTTATGCTCCTTTTTAACTTTTAAATTTTGGTTAAAGTTTTTGTAAAGTCCAATGCCTTGAACACCATCAAAGATATTGAGTTGAAACTTGACATACTACTTTACTATCAACATCTCCACGAAGGAAAGCAATTCCCATAACTCTGTACTAATTTTTGACAGATTTATGCCCCTTTTAACTTTAGGATTGTTCTTTAAAGTTTTGTAAAGTTCAATATTGTGACTCCTATCAAAGTATTCACCTGAAACTTAAAATACTTCTTTACTATCAACATCTCTACTAGGGAAAGCAACCCCCATAAACCTGTTATGTTTGTACTAACAAAAGTTTTGTCTAATCACAAGCACTAAAATAGTCGAGCGCGCTGTCAACTGACAGCTCTTGTTAGCAATATATCCCAAAAAAATTTTCAACAGCCACGATTGTCAACTAGAGCTGAACTTTTGTCATAAATATTTGTATGTCCAGTTACAACCTTGTTCGCAATCTATTCAAAATTTATTTAAACCAGAGATGCTTTTGAGAAAAGCGCATGTCTCCCACAACTGCCTAATCATCGAAATAGTAAGTCAGTCTTTATATACTGTTTACTTAATCCACATGTGCATGCGCTTTCTTGACACCAAAAGGACGCCCATACTACTAGTAGTTTAGGCGGCGGTTTAGGGGTAAAACTGCGCAAGAAATCTGAGTATTTTTGGTAAATCAAGGGCCATAATTCCGAAGTGCCTGGGCCAATTTGGCTAGTTATCGAACTTGTCCGAGCACTTATTGGCAGACACATTTTGTTGAAGTTTGGTGAAGATCGGACGAGAAATGTTTGATTTACAGTGCGGACACGCTTTGTGACAGACAGACAGACACACAGACAGACAGACACACAGACACACAGACTGGAGTAAATCAATATGCCTCCCACACCGCTGTGTGGTGGTAGACAAAACAAGATTTAAATGAAATGCAGTTTTTGGCTTACTTTTACCAACCTACGTGCTTTGCTAATCAAATCAATTAATGTTGTCTGAAACTACAAGTCCCTGAGCTTAGATATTTGGTTTGAAGTATCGTCTAGTGTACCTCTACCAAGATGGTTCAAATCATAGCCCAGGGTCAAAATTGGCCCCTCCACAGGGGTGACTTGTTTTACATAGGCTTATAATTTTTCTTAAGAAAAATCTTTCAAAACCTTGTCTGAAACCTCAAGCCCATGAGGTTAGATATTTGGTATGTGTCTGTATTGTATTGTAGTGGATCTGTATTACGTTTGCTCAGTTCATTGCCCCAGTGTCAGTATTGACCACACCCAAAGTGTCGGCTTAAATAGGGAAAATGTTTAAGAATCTTGTCATAAAGCCCTACTCCCGCCCTACCTTTTAACCTTGAATTGTCACTGAAAAAGAATGAAAATCCTGACTATGAACAGTGACGCCTGTCAAAATAGAGTCTATTCCATATAAAATTCTATAAGAAATACCTGTGGTACACACAAAAGAATTTGAATAGCCTCGGAGCAGGGCTTTTAGAAAGCCTCAAGCCTCTGAGCTAAGATATTTTGTATGTGAGTAGTTAGGCAATTACCGAAATTAGCACTGCTTGACCTCATTTGACCTTTTACCACAGGTTAAAACCGACCAATGCTGACCAATTAAAAACATTCGGTTTGGTCAATTAAAAAAACCCTCCGGTTTGATGGCAAGGTCCACTCACACAATTAAAAAAACCATAACTTTTGTACCGTAGAAAACGAATATTAAGAATTAATATATATATATAAATGTACTACTTATTATATTACTTCCGCATTCTTCATTCATATACTAACTGTTAAACCACAGCAAAACTGATCAATATTAAACGATTAACAAGCAAACCGGGGTATTACAAACAAACGAGTTGAAAAACTATATTGAACAAAGAAAAAATGGCAAAATGCCCGCTGTGTGACTGCGAGCCGTCGGGTCAGGCAAACTTAACCTTTCACCTCTCTCTCACTTATTCCCGGCGGCCCTTCTAACCAGCTGTCACACTTATTCAAGTGCCTGATACCTTAGACACATTTCAGCTACCCCATTTGGCGGACCTTCCATAGCCACAAACACCATGGAAGGTTCGCCTGAAGTAGTGAAATGTATGATTAATAACGTGATCAAGGCTATCAGTCACACAGGTCCATACTTCAATCGAACAACTTTCATAACTTCATAAAATTAATTTATCTTTAATATTCCAAGTATTTGATTAATTATATGTTATTTTTGTAATGTTTAACCTTTGAAATTATTTGATAAATTAATTAAAAGCACTGAAAATGTATTATAAAATAAAAAAAAACTCAACGTAAAAAAAATGTAAATACATCAGAATCAAAGAAACGCTTGAAACGCTTTGCTAGAGATAAATCGTCTAATTATAAATATCGATATTTACACACGCTTATATAAGGCGTTCATAGCTCGATCGGTTAGACGGAATGAAATAGTTTTTATTGCCGCTGCGGTCCGGGGTTCGATTCCAGGATCAGGAGTTTTTTTTTTGGATAAAAGTGTTCTTTTAATAATTTTAAATACATATAATATAAATGAATCAGAAACAAATATA
Source organism: Mercenaria mercenaria (assembly GCF_021730395.1). NCBI lineage: Eukaryota > Metazoa > Mollusca > Bivalvia > Venerida > Veneridae > Mercenaria > Mercenaria mercenaria. The sequence continues at coordinate 38,581 of NW_026461631.1, read as the reverse complement.
TTGTGTAAAAGAAAGGAAATTTACTGATAGTATAAATCCTCAATATGTTACAACAAAAAATGGTAGACTTATGTTAAGAGCCCAGTGTGCATCCTGTGGAGCAGCAAAGCTCGCCGGAGGAGCAGCGAAGCTCGTCGGAGGAGCAGCGAAGCTCGCCAGAGGAGCAGCGAAGCGGCGGCAAGCCATCGGGGATCAAGATTCACTCGTCGGAGGAGCATTTGATATTCACAAAGCAATGTTACCTTTATTACCTAAGAAAGGTTTAACACTCCCAGGATACAACTATTGCGGGCCAGGAAATCCTTTAGATAATGGACCTCCTGTTAATGAACTAGACGCAGTATGCAAGACCCATGACTTTTGCTATGACAGCGGTGTAAAGAAAGGTACATGTGACAAGCAAATGCTTTCCAATTTAAAGAACACTTAATCAAAAACGTTTGGAGAAAATATTGCAAAACATTTAGTTGTAAAACCTGCAATTAAAACGAAATACAAACTTTGGCTTGGACAAAAGTCAAAAAACGGGAAAAGGGGGTAGAGTATTTACTTGAACGTAAGTCCTCGGGAGCTAAAAGCTCACTCAAAAAGACCCCCGAAATAACATGGAGTGATGAATTAGCAGAAAAATTACATAAACCGATTAAATTGAGAAGTCTACAAAGCAATATTTTAAGAAATTTGAAATTAAAATTACATATAGACAAGATCCAAAAAATCAATTATATTTAAATATAGAAGACTCATTTGATATTCTTAAATCTGAACTTATAACTTTAAAAGGTATAAAAATAAATGTTGTTTTAGGAATAACTTTTACGAAAATGGATAAAACAGATACAATATATAAATCAGCTTATTTTCGATCAAAGGCTTTAGAAATTACTAACACAAACGAAATAAAAAAACACTTTACGTCAAGCTTTTGATGAAATAATAAATAGAATTGGTAAATGGATTTCAGAAGGAAGTAGCTGGAGAATAGAGTCAGTTGATGCTCATTATATAAACAGATATAAATATAATCCATTAGCTGCTTCTAGTTATTTAGAATTACCAAAACCATTACAACATCCAATGAAAGGATTAATAAATATAAAGAATGAGCATGATAATGAATGTTTTAGATGGTGTCATTTAGCTTACAAATTTCCTGTTGAAAAAAAAACCCTCAAAGAGTTTAAAATTACAAAAAGCATATAGAAAAACTCAATTATAAAGGAATAAAATTTCCTGTTACAATAAATCAAATACCTAAAATAGAAACTCAGAATGATATTTCATTTAATATTATTTGGTTATGAAGAACCTACAGGTATTTATCCATTGTACATATCAAAATATCAATATGAAGAACACTGTGACATGTTGTTAATTAATAATGATAAAATAACTGATGACGACTGTAAGTCCTCAAGGACTGTAGTCCAACATTATGTTTGGATTAAAGACTTTAATAGATTAATGTGTAACAAAACCAAAGATCAACATAAAAAACATTTTTGAAAATCATGTTTACAAAATGTTTCTCAAGAAAGAATATTAAATGAACATATACCAAATTGTTTAGTTATTAATGGTGTTCAAGCTGTAAAAATGCCAAAAGAGGGAAGTAAGATTTATTTTAAAAATTATCATATAGGTTTAGCAGTACCTTTTGTAATTTATGCTGATTTTGAATCAATAACTGAAAACATATCAACTGCTTTACCATCACCTGAATCTTCATTTACTGAGCCATATCAAAAACATATAGATTGTGGTTACGTTTATAAAGTTGTTTGTTGTTATGACGATAAATATACTAAACCATCACAGGTTTACAGAGGTCCTAATGCAGTTTATAAGTTTATTGAAAAAATGCTTGAGGAGGAGGAATATTGTAAGGAAATATTTAATGAAAACTCTAACAAAGACTTGAGAATGTCTAAAAAAGATGAAAGTGAATTTAAAAAACAAAACTTTTGTCATATTTGTGCAAAAGAATATAAGGAAAATGAAACTAAAGTAAGAGACCAATGTCATATAACGGGTAAATTTAGAGGAGGTGCTCATCAAGACTGTAATATTAATTTTAGACTAACACACAAAATTCCTGTTATTTTTCATAATTTAAGAGGTTATGATAGTCATTTTATTATGCAACAAATAGGAAAATTCAAAAAAGAAATTAATGTATTTGAAAGATATATGGCATTTATGGTAAGTGATTTGATTTTTATAGATAGTTTTCAATTTATGTCTCAACCATTGGATAACTTAGTATAAAATATTCCAGAATTTAAGTACACATCTCAAGAATTTAGTAAAAGTAAACTTGTTGCGAAGCTGGAAACTTCGGTTACACTTGAATTATTAAAAACAAAAGGTTTTTATCCATATGATTACATGGATTCGTTTGATAAATTTGAAGAAACAGAAAAATGTTTGGAATAAATTTAAAATGAAAACAATGGGAGAATATCATGATCTATATTTAGAAACTGACGTTTTACTTTTTGCTGATGTATTTGAAAATTTTAGAAAACTATGTTTGGAATATTACAAACTTGACCCTTGTCATTACTTTAGTAGTCCTGGTTTAGCTTGGGATGCAATGTTAAAAATGACCGGAATAAATCTGGATTTAATAACTGATAATGATATGTATCTTTTTATTGAAAAGGGACTGAGAGGAGGAATAAGTTATATAGCTAATCGTCACAGCAAAGCAAACAATAAATATATGAAAGATTATGATCATCAATTAGAAACTAAATACATTATGTACCTTGACGCCAATAACCTTTACGGTTGGGCTACGTGTCAACCTTTACCTTCTGGAAATTTGAAATGGGTCACCGAAAAACAATAAAAGAAATTAACTGCAAAAGGTAAAACTAACTTTATAATTGAATGTGATCTTGAATATCCAAAAGGATTACATGATCTTTACAATGATTATCCTTTAGCTCCTGAAAAAATTAAAATACCAGATCAATGGCTTTCAAATTATAGTAAAAATATTAAAAGTAAGTTCCAAATAGGAAAAAGTAATGTAAAAAAGTTCGTTCCAACTTTAATTTTATTTTCTTTATTTTTCAATTCCAATTAAGCTTCTCCTTTATCTAATTTAATTGCATCTATAAGAATAATTAAGATGCAATTTTGCTTGATTGTTACATTATTACCATTTTGAACTAAACCAGGACTAGCATTTACAACTGTCCATTGAAACAATCCAGCAACATTGTCTGTTGCAGATGTTAAAAACAAAGGAGGTTTTCTCATTATTTGCCTTTCTGTTTTACTTACTTTTTCGTTTATATTATTAAATATTCCCACTATATAAAAAACACAGTAATTAATTAACTAGATAGAATCTGACATAACTTTCTGGTTCTATAGTATATATACCATATCTAAAAACTGGATAAATTTTAAACGAGGCTCCTTTCTTAAAATTAATTTCAACTTTTTTCTTGAAAACAAATGTTGTATTTTAACCTCAGATGTTATATATTCTATTCCATTTGTGTGGTTATATTCCCACCGAATATTAAAACGAGCTCCACCAGATAAATCAATGTGACGACCATAGTAATCAGAGTAATCAGAGTAATCAGTAATAATATTTATTTCAATTATGTAATCCCATCTTGTTGGATTATGTAATCCCCATCACGAAAATCATAATCTCTTTTAATAAAACTTTTATAATCTGTAATCTTATTAACTCTATTCCAAATAATGCAAAATAATCAAGGGTTGTTCATACCTTTTGTTGTAACTCTTTATCTTCAATATCAAATTCTCTTCCAGAATAATCCTTTACATGTGGTTGCCTGCTATTATAACATTCATAAGAAACACTTCACGTTTTACTTTTTCTGGTTCAGATTTATATTCTGCAAATTTATCTTCATGTTCAAGAATTACATCAGCTAAATCATCAACTCGTTTTGTTGTAGCAACTTCAGAAGCAGACAAATTGTCAACACTATTTTTGTTCTAGCTAACTGTGTTTCTTGTTTTAAAAATGCATTTTTTACTTTTGTAATTTCTTCAGCATTAGTGGTAATTGCTTGAGTATTAGCAGTAATTGATTCTCCTTGTTTAACTGACTTTTCAACTACAAAATCCAGTTTAGTTTTAATTTCTTCTCTTTTAGTATTAAGCTGCGCTATATCTTTTTGTATTATTTCTGTAAGTGTAATTAATTCCGCGTACTTTAAATTGTGACGTGTGTCAAAATTACTAATCAAGATCCGAAGTTGTTTCTTAAAATATTCTATTTTAGAATTAATCTCTTTTTCAAGGTTATCTAATATTGTGTCATGGTCATCACCTCTTTGTGAAGCTGCCTTTTCTAGTTCAGATTTATATTCTGCAAATTTATTTGTAAAGTCAGTATTTAGTTTATTTATTTCTGTTCTGATTTCTAACTGATACATATTTTGTAACTTTTTATCGGCTTCAATAATTTTGTCTGTTAGTTCTTCATGTTTAATCATACTATTATTTTTTTCCTGAACTTGATTGTATAAGTTTTCAAAATTGGTTCTGAATACTTCTTTTATCTGACTATCTGTCAAATCGGATTTCTCTTCAAGTTCTTTAATAGAATCAACCATAGCTTTCATTTCTTATTCAAGTTTACCTTGTAATTGAACTATTAATAATGAATTGTTTTTAAAATCTTTTTCTAATTCTTCAATATTCTTTAACTCTGCTTCTAGTGTCTTTTTAATGTTTTTGTTATCTTCAAGATTATAGTCTTCTTTTACACTTTGAATTTTTTTAAACACAAACCGTTTTAGTTTATACATAATTTATTTTAGGTCGATTGTGAAGGAAGTTGAACAACTTATATTAATCACTCTCGACACCTCATTCCTGATGGAATCCATCGCCACGAGGGTATGAGACAAACACAAACCGTTTTGGAACTGCATCATTGGATTTATCTGGATTTCCTAGGTTGATTATTTCATTACCTCCCATATCTAATGCTCTATTCATTGTGTTATCAAGTTACTTATTTTTATGAAGATACGATTCCGTTTCCTTTTTAAGCTTTTTGAATTGTTTTTTATTAACATAATCACTTAAATCAATATCAAATTTAACTTTATTTATACTGTCTGGTTCACTTACTTGTTTTACATCATTAAAAACTCCCATTATATAATTATTATATATTTACCGTAAAGTTTTTTCTTAAAAACTTTCTTGGTTTGTCAACATATAAGAAATCATATTTTTGTTTTGTTGCATTAGCAAAAGAATCACAATCTATATTTTGTTCATTACAAATCATATCATTTTCCTTTTTACCCGGACTTTCAAACAAGATATAGTGTGAACAGTTAATTCGAATATCTTTTGGTGTTTTATAGTAAGACTGACTTAAATAAATAACAGAACAGTTTTTGTGACGTTCTTGAATAATGTATTTTGTTATTTCATCAGATATTACTACTTTTTCTTTTTCTGGTTCAAGATTCTCACAAGGTTCGATTTGGCTGGGATCAGCTGAATATTCAAGTATTTCATTTTGATCTAATTCAATTTCATCTGCAATTTCATTTAAGTGATTTATTAAATCCTGATATTTAGATTGTTCTAGGTTTTTCGCATACAGGTATAATTTATCATAAAATATAAGAGGTTTTCGAAGCATATGCATTAATGTATTTGTTTTTCCTGATCCGGAAGATCCACATATTAACATTCTAAAGCATGAATCTGGCATAAAATGATAAATTTGCTTAAAGTTATTAGATTTATCACTTTTTATATCATAATTAGGAATTTTCATTATATAATAATCTTACATTATCTTACATTATCTTATATTATTATATAAATGCTTGCAAAACTTAAAGAAATAAGAATAAGAAAAATCTTAGTCGGGCAAAAGGTAAGAGCTAAGAGAGATGAAATAATGAGAGAAAAAAATAAGAAAAGCTACTGGTCGAGAAATGTATAGTGAAATTTGTAAACCAATTACAGAAGGAATAGAAAGTCAAAAAGAAGAATTGTCAAAAGAATTAAAAGCATTACGCTGGAATTAAAAGAGCAATTAGCGTTAATTCCAAAAAGTATATCAGAAGATCTGGTACAAGGTATTACTGAAATAACTAAAGGAATGCAGGAAGAATCTAAACAACAACAAGCTTTAAAACCGGCTCCCTATACACCAATAGATTGGGGAGATGAATATGTTCAACGGGTTCCTGAATATGAACTTAAAAAATTAGAAGATTATGGAAGAGAAAAGATGGGAATAACTGAAAAACCGGTACCAACAATTGATATAATGAAAGAATATGAGGATGATGAAACAACTGATGAATCAGAACAAGAATTGCCATTCGGTCCATTCGATTTATTCAATCCATTCGATCCAAAGGCATTAAATAAAAAAAATGATTTAAAACTTTTAGACAAAAAATATAACACACCACAAGAAGTGTTTGAATATTTTCACAGCATATCTGAAAATCCTGATGAAATAATGACTAGGGAAGAAGTAGAAAATATCATAGAAAATGCATCGGATGAAATAAAAGAATTGGGTAATGAATCTGGTGGAATAACTAGAATGAAAAACCCCACAAATCTCGATCTTCAGCAAAAGAAAGCAATTAAAGCTAAGTCGAATAATTAAAAGAAATATAGAGAAATACTCAATGATATTCTTAAGCAAGGAGAGTATATGCGAAAAGGAATAAGATATCATAATCGAAAACAAAGTTTTCCTAAAAAAAGCAAAGGTCCTAAATCCATATAAAGTTTCACCAAATGGACAATATGGTAATTTATTGATTGATCTTAATAAACTTTATGGTCAAAACAAATTGATTGCTAAAAATAAAAACACCGGAAAAGAAGTAATTAATGTTAAAGTAGATGATGATTTAATTGATTTGATTAATAAAAGATATAACAATAATAAAAAACATTCAATACTTTCTAGAAAAATATTTAAAGAATTAACAGAAAAATCAGGATTACCTATCAATAAAAGATCTATGAAATTTAAAAAAGTAATTAGAGGACAGGGTTATGACGTTTGTCCATGTAATCCAGAAGAACTGGTTAATAACTTAGAGCTTATTTGTGGTTCAATTGATGCTGGAAATAATAATGAAGAACTAAAAAGTGAAGGTATTAACATAATTGATGAATTATTAAAAATAAATAAATTGTTACCAGAACAACATGAAATGTTATATAAAAAATATTTTTCTTGAATATATAAATGGAACAAAAATAGTATTAAGTTCAGAAGCTGTTAAAAACGATAATAAAAATACTCCAAGCGATTTCACAGTCAGATTCAGCCGTTCCTTAATTTTAGATAAAAATAAAACTTATGTTGTTGGTTTGGATAGTATTAACACTATGACTTACTTACCTAATTTCAATTCATGATAATTTTAAGTTGCATTTGGGAATATCAAATTTTCATACATTGCTTGGATTTGATAAAAAAATTGTAAACAAAACTGAAAGGGGAACTACGACATCAACTCTGTGGATACAATTTACATTCATTGTGATCTTATTGACAATTCACTTGTTGATGGTAATTTTAGTGATATTATCTATGCTTTAAGTACTGCAGATTTAACAAGAGCTTATCCATTTACGAAAGAACCAAACAGAGTCGGATATTCTGAAATTAATAAGGATATTATAAATTCAATAAAATTTATATTACAGATGTATTTGGCAGAATAATTAATTTTAATGGAGTTGAAACAAGTTTTACACTAATTTTAGAAGAAATATAAACTAGAGATGCCTTTGAGAAAAGCGCATGTCTCCCACAACTGCCCCTATGAAAAATGTTAATTTCTCTAGATGTTTTAGACGAGTGGATCCAATTAGATGGTCTGGATGAGTGGATCCAATCAGTAATTCAAGGGCCATAAATCAAAAGTGCCTGGGCGGATTTGGCTAGTTATCGAACTTGGGTAAGGTCTTATGGCCAAACACATTTTATTCAAGTTTGGTGAAGATCGGATGAGAAATGTTCGACTTAGAGAGCGGACAAGAGTAAACAGACGGATTTTTTCGGTAATTCAAGGGCCGTAACTTTAAAATGCCTGGACCGATTTGGCTAGTTATCGAAATTGGCCGAGGTCTCATGGTCAAACACATTTTGTTCAAGTTTGGTGAAGATCGGATGAGAAATGTTCGACTTAGAGTGCGGACAAGAGTAAAAAGGCCGATTTTTCGATAATTCAAGAGCCGTAACTCCAAAATGCCTGGACCGGTTTGGCTAGTTATCGAAATTGGCCAAGGTCTCATGGTCAAACACATTTTGTTCACGTTTGGTGAAGATCGGATGAGAAATGTTTGATTAAGAGTGCAGATATGAGTAAAAAGGCCAATTTTTCGATAATTCAAGGGCCGTAACTCCAAAATGCCTTGACCGATTTGGCTAGTTATCGAACTTGGCCGAGATCTCATGGTCAAACACATTTTGTTCATGTTTGGTGAAGATTGGATGAGAAATATTCGAATTAGAGTGCGGACAAGAGTAAAAAGACCGATTTTTGGTAATTCAAGGGCCATAACTCCAAGACGCCTGGACCGATTTGGCTAGTTATTGAACTTGGCCGAGGTCTTATGGTCGAACACATTTTGTTTAAGTTTGGTGAAAATCGGATGAGAAATGTTCGACTTAGAGTGTGGACAAGCTTTGTGACAGACAGACAGACAGACATACAGACAGACTGGAGTAAATCAATATGTCTCCCACACCACTGTGTGGTGGGAGACATAATTATGAAATTATAAAATTTAGTTTTATAATTATAATGTACAAAAAATTTTAGGATAAAAACAAAGGAATATTTATTTATGTTGATGCTCAGACTGGAGAAGAAATTGTACATGGTAAGCCTTTGGCTTCCAGAGATTCCATGTCTGGTACAGGTATCTTTGACACTTTAACAAAATTATTTTCATCTTCTGTTGCATCTTCAATTGTGCTGGAAGAAAAGCCCTGGAAACTGCAGGAAAATCTGCCCTTGAAAGTGGAACAAAAAAAAATTGGAACGGAAGTCGGGAATTTAGCTGCTGATAAAATTACAGAAAAAAAATGAAAAGTTAAAAAAAAACCGCTGTGGACGTTAAGAAACCTGCTGTTGGTGAATTAATTGTCAAGAAATTACAAGAAAAAAATAATAGTGAAAATAATAATGAGGAGGAGGATATTGATATAAGAATAAATAGAATATCATCAGGATCTGGGACTTCAGCTCAGCGTAAACGTATTAACAGATTAATTTATAAAAAATAAAATAATATATAATATACATGTTTAGAACAAAACAGTATTGTGAAAGATACGAACTAACCCCTATTCAATTAGATACACCTTTTATTTCTGTTTTGGGAAATAATGTTAAACAACAAACAGGTGGGTATCACTTTACAATTAATGATAGAAGTTCATATTTTGATTGGTTTAATGGTTATTTTGAAGCAAGTTTTAAAGTTAATAAACTTGCTAATGGTAATAATAATGGTGGCGGTGATCAAATTGCTTTAATTAATAATGCAGCTTCAATAACTGATCAACTAATAATTAAACAAAATGGAAAAATTGTCTATGATTGTAATAATTTATATAAGGTAATAAATGTAAAGAATTTAGTTGAACTATCTAAGGATTATGCAGAATCAACTGGAACAAACGAATTTATTTATTTAGATACTTCTGCTGTTACTGAAATTAGGGATACTGAAGCTGAATATAATAAAGGTTTTACTGTTAGAAAGGGATTAATCCAGGGTGGTAATGAGGTAAATGCTAAAATTCCGTTAAATAACTATTCATTTTTTCAGGGTTTGGAACAAAACATGTTACCCCCAAGCCAAATACAAATAACATTACAATTAACAAATGATGATGAATTAATTTACAGAGCTAATGCTGCTGATGCAGGTAGGGTAATTGTATCTAAATTAATTTTGTGGGTTCCACCGTCCACGTTTAATTTTCAATGATTATGGACTTAATTTAATTTCTGAAAGATATACAAATGCAAGTTGGAAATATCTTCGTGAAATGATTTCACAGTCAACAGATACGCAACAGACTAATAACCTTTAGAATAACAGCTGGTGTAACAAAGCCCGAACATGTGTTTGTTTATTAACAACGACCTGATAAAAGTAATTCACAAGAACATAATCCACATTTATTAGATACATTTGAAATTAATGCAGCAGATAATAATTGTACATTAGTATTTTGCCGTCTTGAAGCTGGTAATGGTGTTTTTATACAGAAACGGAATACACAAGTATATCAAGATTTTATGATGATGTTCTTAATTATTTTCATAAACAAATTAATAAAACCACTGGAAGTCTCTTAAATTAACAAATTTTAAAAGTTTGTTTGGATTTGTACATTTTAACTTAGAATTTAAAAAGGAAGGAAGAAAAAAGGAAGATCCTAAGCATATTACATTAACAGCTAAATTAAATATTCCACCAGCAGCTAACATTCGTGTTTACGCAATTGTATTGTAAAATTCCACATACTTTTAGATTAAAACATGAACAATTACGTGGAAACTTTCCTTTACTTTTAACAAAAACATAAATTAATCAAATTGAAAAATCTATTAGGAATAAGAAGATATTAGAAATTACAATTTCAAAAAAACAAATGTCCGGTCAAGGTCAAAATGGCGGTTTTTAGGAGCTTTGGCTGGTTTGTTAGGTCAAACAGTACTTCCGGTAGCTGCAAAAATAGCTCCAAAATATTAGGACCGTTAAGCACGGACGTTTTGTCGGAACTAGCCAGTACCGGTGTTAGTAAGTTACTTGGAAATGGTATGATTTCGGTAGCTAATAATAAGAGAAATATAATATCATCCTATCTTACACCTAATCAAAAAAAAAAAAAAAAAAAAAAAAAACGAATTAAGGGGATCCGGAGTAATTAAATTAACACAAAAACAAAACCAAGACGGTGGCTTCTTAGGTATGCTTGCGGCTAGTCTAGGAATACCTTTGATTACATCCTTGTTAAGTGGTAAAGGTGTACAAATTGAGTCTCAAAGAAGACCTTACAGACGAATTCCTATTGTAAAACAAAAGTAAAATTTAAAAACAAACCTATTTCTAACTTTGAAATTGAACAATGGGTAAAACAATTAAAAATTAAAAACTTTAGGGGTGTATTTAGTAGAAATAATCTACCAAAAACAAAAGAATCAAAGGTCGAATGTGGAATAATCAATTTAGATAATTTTATCAGACCCGGAACACACTGGGTATGTTATGTAAATGAAATATACTTTGATCAAACCAAGGGTTTTCTTCATAGCACTTTGTACTTTGATCCATTTGGACTTCCTCCACCGGAAGAAGTAATTAAATATATACCCGGAGTAAAGTATAACAACATACAATATCAAGACAAAACAAGTGTATTGTGTGGTTATTATTGTTTATTTTTCATAAAAATGTTACAAGATGGTATAAACATTTATGATTTATTGTATAAAATACTAAAAAGTAATAATGTAAAACATAATGAACAAATAATTATAAATTACTTTTCAGTATAAGTTTAAAGACCTTTACATTTTATCAATTAAAATAATCTGCCAAAAGTTTGCCAAGGTGGCAGCTACTGCCACTTTGCTGCCTTCGTGGCAGGATTTTGGCAGAAATTTGGCAGAAGTGTTTAATCATAATTTACTGAAGGGTTTCATAAAGTACTATGAAAATCTGTTTTAAATTTGTTGAAATTGGTCAGCATTGGTTGGTTTGGACTGAGGACTAAAGGTCAAATGAGGTCAAGCAGTGCTAATTTCGGTAATTGCCTAACTACTTATGTGGCATCATCTAGTAGATCTCTAACAAGATTGTTCAGCTTAGTTTAATCGTATTTCATTGTATATATAAAAACAAACATACGAACATGAATCAAAGCATACTTGGCAATATACAAATGGGTTGGGACAAAACATTTCGCAACATTATTGAGGGACCTCCCCAGTATCAGGCTGCTAGAAAGTAATTTAATAAGATTTAAGCTCATATCCCCAGGGTCAATATTTGCCCCACCTTCGGGATCATTTTTTTCTCCAAGGTATATATTAAGGGAATTCTAACACGACTTTGGAATTAAATTATATAAGCAAAGAAGAATATCAAGTCATACATGAACAGCCATTAACAAACAGTGATGTTACGCACACACTTTATACATGTGTAAATGTAGTGCTCCAGTGCGTACTTTTATTGTAAAGATGCAAGTCGTGTTAGAATCGAAGTAATAAATCCTACTCGTGTGTTTACGTTTATTTATACACAGCTAGTTGTTCAGATGTGTGTAATTAAATCACTCACCCAGAAGGGCTCGTGATCTCAATTACTATGCATCTGCACTCTTAGCCGTGTGTAAATAAACGTTAACACACGAATAGGATTTATCATTTCTTAAATGTTACCTAGTAATTATGAGACCCCACATTTTTTTTTCATTAAATGAGCAATTGTATATAAATATATTTTATTGGGTCTTCATTTCATAGTCTATGACGTAGACCTAAAGTATTGCCTCATCAATTTACTAGATGTTTGGACCCAACAGTTCAGGAACCTTATATATTTTTAATGTAAAGTTGGGTCTGCCATTTTTGATGTTGTAAATTCAACATGAACAATCTGGTATATAGACCAGCTATTTAAACACCCAACAAAAATTGTATTAAGTTAACAAATTGTATATAAGTTACATGATATTGGGTCTTTATTTAGAAGTGCTCAACTCTTGCCCCATCAACTTTCTAGATGTTTGACAAAAATGAAAATAAGAAATAAACCATATCCAAGCAGTCTGTAACCTGACAAGTAAATATCTCAATGTATTTATATCTTTCACCATTATGAAAACAACTTTTAATTTTTTAATTAGAAATTAATGAGTTATTGCTCAGGCAGGTGAAAGCACAGTATAAATATGCAAGCCTGGATTACTGGTCAGATTAGAAACTGGGTCATGTGGTCAAAATCTAGGTCACTAAACCCAAACAGAAGGATAAAAAATGGATATTTTCATAACACTCTAGAGACCGTAGTTATGACCCAGTCTTAATGAAACTCTGTCAGAATGTTTGTCGTAATAATCTCTATGTCAGGTTTGGTCAAGTTTGAAACTGGATTATTGAGTATGGTGCTGCTCAGGTGAGCGATACAGGGCGATTTATTTCTTGTTTAATGTCACTGTATGATGTCTTGAATATGCTTGCTCTTGCACTATGGACAATATTTCCAAAATATGGTTCCCAGCAGTGGATATTAGGTAAAGGTCATGGTCATCGGGTTCGTGCTATTTCAAATACACATTTACTCACAAGCAATTTGAAGCACCTTGATCTTACTTTTTTTTTGGTTAGGAATATCCTTCAAACATTCAAAGTAAGGAAGAGAAAGGATTATTATTAAGGGAAAAAAGTATATGTGTCCAGTGTGTGGGTTTGATGGGATTTTGTGTTTAAGTGGAGGCAAATTGTGACTGCTACTAATTGTTTACATATTTATTTATAGCTGTTGATAAATCTTAAATGCACTTGATCAGCATTATCTAAATAACAGGTGCTGCTCTGAAAGTTTTCTAACTGAATAATGTCATGCCACTAAGACCTACAACATTATTGTAACTCACTAAGTTAAAAGTGAGTTTGGAATAGATTTGCCCTCAGAATAGGCATGTACAGTGTGTTTTAGACAGTTTTTGATTTGAATAATGTTCAAACTACAACCCAGCCTTGCTCACTTCAGAAACTGTTAATGAACTAGAAAGTGAAGATGGAGATGATGATGATGATGATGATAATTATGAAGAACTTGAAGTAAATGAGGAAAGTAGGGGAGACAGTGGGCAGGATAACATTAAGGAGGATAGAGTGACTGAAGAGAAGGAAACAGTTTATGTAGACAAAGGTATTAAAGAATAGGAAAAATTTATGAAAGATTTGAACAGATATGTAATAAAATCTAATTAAAGTTAACTATTGCTGCTGTTGCAGTGCAAAAGTTTTCATATATAGTTCCTCTTCTGCCTAACTGTTAAGTGTTCAGTAAGAGACATTCATATATATGGTATATACTGCAGCTTGACCATGTACTGTTTTTTCCAGTTTACATAAAAACTGCTGAAATATCCAGAACCTCGGTATAATTACGTAATCCATGTATCTAATCAAACCAAAAGATCTTATTTTTACAACTTTCAGTTTCAAAGATTCCTTCTTTGTTCCTTATGATAAATATTAGAAACTTATGAGGGATACTTTCTCCCATATTTAGGACACAAATTTTCCAGTCATGTCACTTACGTAACTGATGTTATTTCTATTATGAGGCCCAACAAATTATATTATATCGAGGATAATAAAACTGGAAAAAAATTCAAGGTCAGGGAAAAGCCAGGGAATTCTAAAATTGGTCAGGGAATTTTTAAAAAAAAGCAAAAGTCAGGGAATTTTGTAACCAAAGACTGACGCAACCGAGGAATGAATTTTTACAAACACAAATGATTAAAAAAATATAAGGCCGCAGTTTCTGGAATGTTGGCTACTCGGTCTCCAAGCACTTTTCCACAAACAGTACACTCAGATTTAAGCTATGGTCTATTCTGTCTTAGAACAAATTTATTTGGAAATTAAAATAATACTTAGCTTGATTTGTTTGGAATTTGAAGTCCTAGTTGAGCGTAAGTATTTTTTATTATTATCCCCTGACGAAAGTCGGAGGGATATAGTTTTGGCATTGTCGGTCCGTCTGGAGCTATATCTAGGAAATGGTTGGGAATATTTAAATAAAACTTCATATACATGTTCACCACTATAAGGTTACGCGGCTCATCAGGTTTCAGTCAGATTGCCCATGTAACATCCGAGTTATGGCCCTTAGAAGTTTCTAGTGTTTCATAGAGTACTATAAATATGACTATTTCTGCGTCATAACTTTTGATATATTTGACCTAGAACTATGAAACTGAAACAGAATTTAGATCATCATAATGTGGTTGTGCACACACAATTTCGATCGGATTTCTTTAGTAACTTCAGAGTATTGCCCTTTAATTGTATTAAAATCCACATATTTGTACATAACAAACTTACCATTTGGTAGAATTTCATTAAATTTCTTTCATTCTTATTATCCATGAACATTTATAAACATGTAAAGTTGTGTACCAACACCTGGTCACCCCCTTGCCTTGGTCACACACCCTCCCCCTCCCAACCGTGCTCCCCCCCCCACCCCCGCCCGAACCTTACATGAATATTATCAACATGGAAGTTGTACATCCGCCCCAATTTTTATTTCATTTTTAATTTTCCATCAACTTTTATAATCAGCATGTGAAATTTTGTTTCCTTACCCGTTCACACACCCCTAAAAATATATATATTTATATATATGCATAAATATCATGTATATATTTCCATTCCTTTTTTGTTAAATGTTCAAACCTTCAACATGTAAGTTGTAACCGCACCATACTTGCCCTTAGCAATATTTTTTTGCCATTACTCACCACAAACCCTTTCCTTTCGGCGGTGGATACCAATTCATCGAATTTGCTTGTTGTTCTTGATATAAACACACTAATATAGTTTTTGAATGTGTGCATTATTTGTATGTTTTATATAATAAAAAGATCACCAGAACAACTGTATTTGAATACCTTAAATGACTGTCAGTGGAGGGTTTGGCTAAACTAAATTGCCATTTTGCTAGCATTGTTTTTGCTAACAGACAAAAAATTAAAAGTTTAAGAGAAGTAGGATAGATATGGCATCAAAAGGTGAAATTTAAAAAAAACCCACACACTTTTCCATGTACAATCTAGTTAATTTAATAAGGTAGGTGGTAAGGGATGGCTGTAGGGAAAAATGGAGGCAGTCATTTATAAATCATGCTGATAGATGATCTATTAATCTTTGGTAAATTTTGGTCAGGAAGAAGTGGGGAATTTTACTTTCATAGGTTTGTGGCAACCCTGACCAGTCAAATAGCCCCAGGCACTCCTGGATTATGGCCCTTGAATTATTAAAAATATGAGAAATTGGTCTTGTCCGGACTCTAATTATAAAAGTTTTATCCGATCCTCTACAAACCTGATTACAATGTGTATAGACATAATGTCTCTGTCAAGTTTGATTATCAGCCAAATCACACGTGGCACGCGTGTGGGCTGGCATGCATGCTGGCGGCGGCGTCCAGTGCATTTTATGGGCATTGTATCTTGATCAAGTTTAATTATCAGCCAGACCACACCAGACACTCCTGGATTATTGCCCTTGAATTACAAAAAAAATGAGAAATTAGCCTTGTTTGGACTCTAATTCATAAAGTTTCACCCTATCCTCTTCAAACTTGGTGACTGTTTTTAAAGGGTATAATATTTCGGTCAAGTTCGATTATAAGCCAAATCACACCAGACACTCCTGGATTAATTTATTATGGCCCTTGAATTACCAAAAGATTGAGAAATTAGCCTTATTTTAAATTATCTTACTTATTTGACTCTCAACTTTTGACAGGTGTATTTTGTGCCAATTTGGCACTCTTTTTTATTTTATGCTAACTTATGATTTTTACAAAAAATAAGGGTGTTGGTTTTGATCGTACTGCTACGTCTCTGTAGTGTGAATTGGTACAATAATTTTGGCAGGTCTGTGATTTAGTTTCCATATCGAATCGAAGCAAAATAACGTTGGAATGACATAATTATTTAAGATCTATCCTACCGCTACTGCTGCTTTGCATTGAAAATTTACCTGTAGTGTAAACATTAGCTTTACATCACATCCTAGCTTTACAGAACAGAGCTTTTTAGAACTGCTAAATGTTGTACACTGAGATCAGAACTCAGCGGATGGCAAAATGAGACTTTTCTCAAATTCTGGTTCAGATTGTTTTTTCAATTGAAAGAACATAAACTTATGAATAATTCACTAAGATAACTTATGCTCATGTAAGTTCATTTCTTCAAAAGTAAATCTGTTGAAATGCTGAACAGGCCTCACTGTATCCCATTTAGTGGTATAATAATGACATCCGGGAGGACGAAAAAAAGTAAAAATTAATTTTTGTTTTCGAATTCTGCTTTGAAAGTCATTTAGATGGATAGAAAATGATCTCCCTATTGACTAAGAAAATGAATACCAATATCAATATGTTTATTTTAAAAATAAATATTTTACAGCAAATTTTATCTTTTGCAGGAAAAGGCAGTCGGGCAAAGGCTCGGAGCTTATATCATTCACAATGTGCCACAGTGGTGATAGATGTATGAAATCTATATCATCACAGTGTGGCTGATAAAATACCAAAATATTTAACTGATATTTTCCAGTATTTCATTAGTAAGCATAAAACAAAGATTATTATGTATGCAGTACATTTTCAAATAGTTCAAATGGCTCTCACATAATGTAATGATTTATATAATAATCATAAATTTCTAAAGCTTCCCGTACTTAAATTTTCGTTACATTAATTTGAAGACAAAGAAGATAAAATTGTTGCAGTCTTCTGTAAAAGAACATTCAGAGTAACTGTTATTATCTTTTTCAGTGAAGATGTCATCTAAACGCAGAATAACTGACTCGGACAGTGATGATGATTCTGTTCTTCCTCGTCCTTGTAAGTAAATTGAAGAAAACAATTTCCTGCTTACATTACTTGTTCTTACCTTGAAGAAACTTCAGAGAACTTTTGATTCTTTTACTAAATTTCATCATTTCTTACAGTTAGAGTGTTACAGTATATTACTGCACTAGTTACATCGCAGGTACAGCTCTTTTGCTTATCTAGACCATAATTGAAAAATTATTTTGGACATTAAAAGGCCATATTTGGCTCTCTCCCCATGTCCGACTCCATTTTTATCTGCATAAAGAACATTTCAAGTGATTGTTGTTATCTTCTTCAGTGGAAATGTCATCTAAACGCAGAAGAATTGACTCGGACAGTGATGATGACCCTTGCAATTTAAAGATTAAACATAGAAATTTTGGTGGTTTTATAAAATCCAGTATCTTCTACATTACCTAAGATATCGCACTTGATCATTGTACAAATATATTTAAGTACCACAAGGTAGAGGTCATTGAGAGGGGTATGCAGTCACAGTTTACCCCATTTTTAGCTCGACTATTCAAACAATAGTCTGGCTATTCTACTCACCCTGGCGTCGGCGTCACACCTTGGTTAAATTTTTGCATGCCAGTACATACAGCTATCATTTAAAGGCATATAGCTTTGAAACTTATTTTTTTTTTCTAAGTCAATTACCAACCTCACTGGGTCAAGTCCCATAACTCTGACATGTATTTTGAGCAATTTATGCCCCCTTTTGGACTTAGAAAATTCTGGTTAAAGTTTTACATGCAAGTTCCTATCTCCACAAATAATGCAGATTTTTGAATCGAAACTTCACATGTGTCTTCGGGGTTATAAAACTAGTAAATGGCAGCAAGTCCCATAACTCTGACCTTCATTTTGGCCAAATTATGCCCCCTTTTGTACTTCAAGGTCAAGGTCACACTTAGAGGTCCAAGGTCAAATTCAAGAATGAACTTTTTTTTTCCATTTGCAAATACAGGTGCTAGTGTAAAGAAATTTGCTGTGACAGGCATTTATTGTAACATTCTGGCATGACAGCTGTTGTTGAATTATTAATCCCCCGTCACAAGTGGTGGGGGTTATAGGAATGGTCTCCGTCCTTCCACCCCTCCTTCCGTCTGTCTGTAACAATTTCATCTACGCTCCATATCTCCTACACCCTTCGAAGGATTTTCATGAAACTTGGGTCATATAATTACCTTATCAAGACGATGTGCAGAACTTATGAGTCAGTCTTGTCGGCTCAAAGTCAAGGTCACAACTCAAGTCAAAGTTTGGAGCCTTCCATTTAGTGTCCGCTCTATATCTCCTAAACCCTTTGAAGCAATTTTATAAAACCTGGGTCAAATGATCACCTCTTCAAGACAATGTGCAGAACCTATGAGTCAGCCATGCCGACTCAAGGTCAAGGTCACAACTTGGGGTCAAAGTTTTGGGCCTTCCATTTCTTGCCCGCTCTATATCTCCTAAACCCCTTGAAGGATTTTCTTCAAACTTGGGTCAAATGATCACCTTATCAAGGTGATGAGCAAAACTTATGAGTCAGCCATGCCGGCTCAAGGTCAAGGTCACAACTCAAGGTCAAAGGTTTTAGCCATCTATTTCATGTCTGCTCTATATCTCCTAAACCCCTTAAAGGAATTTTTATAAAACTTTGTTCAAATAATCACCTAATAAAACGATGTGTAGAACTTATGAGTCAGCCATGCTGGCTCAAGGTCAAGGTCACAACTTAGGGACAAAGGTTTGAGCCTTCTATTTTGTGTCCACTCTGTATCTCCTAAACCCCTTGAAGGATTTTCATCAAACTTGGGTCAAATGAACATCTCATCAAGAATTCACGAGTCAGCCATGTCAACTCAAGGACAAAGGTCACAACTCAAGGACAAAGGTTTGAGCTCTGTATCTCCTAAACCCCTTAAAGGATTTTCATGAAACTTGGGTCAAATGATCACCTCATCTAGACGTTGTGCAGAATTTATGAGTCAGCCATGTCAGTTCAAGGTCAAGGTCACAGCTGAAGGTAAAAGATTTACACTTCCACTATCCGTAATAGTGGCGGGGGATTTAGCTGTCTTTCAGATTGCCTTGTCTCCATGTTAAAAAAAACCCCAACTTGTCCATAGACTCTTGTCTCTTATTGAGAGAGGTCATTGCGTAGGAAAGAAAGTGCCAAAGAACCATATTGTAGATGACACCATTTTTAGCTCACCTGTCACGAAGTGACAAGATGAGCTTTTGTGATCGCCCTTCGTCTGTCAACAATTTCTTGTGAACACGATGAAGATCACAGTTTGCAATCAATTTTGATCAAACTTGCACACAACTTGTATTGGCATAATATCTGGGCTCCTGTGGCCCCTTAAAGTGTCAAAAGTTATTGTTTTTTTTGGCTTGTGGACACGATAGAGACCACATTTTGCTATCAACTTTAATTAAACTTGCACACAAGTTGTATTGGCAAAATATCTCGGTTCCTTTTGAAAACTGGCCAGATCCTGTCATGGGGTCTAGAGTTATGGCCTCTTAAAGGGCCAAAATTTGCTATATTTGGCTTGTAAACACTATAGAGACCACATTGTGCAATCAACTTTAATCAAACTTACACACAACTTGTACTGGCATAATATCTCGGTTTCTTTCAAACACTGGTCAGATCCCATCATGGGTTCCAGAGTTATGGCCCCTTCCAGTGCCAAGATTTGCTGTTTTTGGCTTGTGAACACGATAGAGAAAACATTTTGCAATCAACTTTAATAAAACTTGCACACAACTTGTATTGGCATAATATCTTGGTTCCATTCAAAAACTGGCCAGATCCCATCATCAGTTCCAGAGTTATGACCCCTTTAAGGTCCAAAATTTGCTAATTTGGCTTTTGCAGCCATATAAAGACTTCATTTATGGTTTGATTTGATACAAACTTGCAAAATATCTTCAACAACAATAAATCTTGGATTCCATGACGAATCTGTGAGATCCTATCATAGGTTCCTGAATGATTTTATATCTGATTACCTCCCCTGATTTTAATCAAAATGGATTTATATCAGTAAGTACTTATAGGACTCATTTGAAATTTCATTTTTGCCATAAGTTCGACTGAGACAATCAGGGTAGATAACTATGGACATGATTTTTTGTCAAACTATCTCACTTTATTTTAAATTAAAATGGATATATCTCCGTAACTAATGAAGATACTGATATGAAACTTTATTTCTGTCATCAGATGGACTTGGACAATTAGTGAAGATTGCCTGAATTTATGACAAATTACCTCCCTTTATTTTTTGTCTGAAATAAATATACCTTAGCAACATCTAATGACATTAGTGTGAAACGTTATTAATGTCTTTCATGGTAAGAAATAGTCATGTTTGGTAACTCTTGCTTGAACATTTATCTGGGGCCTCCGTGGCCGAGAGGTTAAGGTCGCTGACTTCAAATCACTTGCCCCTCATCGATATGGATTCGAGCCTCACTCAGGGCGTTGAATTCTTCATATAAGGAAGCCATCCAGCTGGCTTACGGAAGCTCGGTGTTCTACCTAGATGCCCGCTCGTGATGAAATAATGCATGTAGGGGCACCTGGGGTCTTCCTCCACATTAAAGCTGGAAAGTCGCCATATGACCTATCATGTGTCGGTGCGATGTTAAATCCAACAAAAAAGTGAACATTTATCAATATGTAACTTTTCTAATATATTGTTGTAAAGGCTTGTACTCTGCATGCATATACCAATGCATGATTACCTCCCCTGATTGATTAAAAATGGACTTATCTCCGTAAAGATTTATAGACCTCATTTGAAATTTCATCATTGTCATTTGTTGGACTGAGACAATCAGGGGAGACAACTAAGGACTGATTTATGTCAAATTACCTCCCTTTGTTTCATATTAAAATGGATGTGTCTCAGTAACCAATGAAGATACTGATTTGAAATGTCATTTATGCCATCAGATGGACTCTGACAATCGGGGTAAATAACTTCTGACTGAATTTATGACAAATTTCCTCCCTTTCTTTTATGTAAATAAATATACCTCCGTGCCTATTTGATAAATGACATTGTGTCTGAAATCAGTAGTCCTCCACCTCTGATTCATGTGGGGAAGTTGGCAGTTACTTGCGGAGAAAAGGTTTGTACTGGTACAGAATCCAGGAACACTGGTTAAGTTAACTGCCCGCCGTTACATGACTGAAATACTGTTGAAAACGGCGTTAAACCCAAAACAAACAAAATCAGCAGCATCTTATGAGTTGTAAATGTTATTTAAGTCTTCCAGGGTAAGGAATAGTCATGCTAGTATAAAAAGGAACCATCAGCTTAGGACCCTCAAACTTAGTATGGAAATCTGCCCTGACTATATCAAAAGCGACTGATACAAGAAAATACTTACCCTGATGATATTTAATGTGTATGCCTATGTGATCTATGTCGAAACTTGATCATTATCATTTTGAGCAGTGGTACTCGGGTGAGCGATATAGGGCCATCATGTCCCTCTTGATGAATAATCTCCTTTATGTAATGTTTTTAGCTCACCTGAGCCAAATGCTCATGGTGAGTTGTTGAGACCGATCGTTGTCCCTCATGCGCCCACCATCAATTTCTTAGAAAATCTTCTTCAAAACCACTTGTTCAATTTCTATTGTCTATTGGTCCTTTAGTAAGAAGGTTCAAATCATGGCCCTAGGGTCAAACTGACCACACCCAGGAGTTCCCTAGTTTTACATAGACTTGCATAGGAAAAACTTCAAAAATCTTCTCTAATATTACAAGGCCCAGAACTAAGGTATTTGGTATGTGGCATTGTCCAGTGGTCCTCTACCAAGATTGTTCATGCCCCAGGGATCAATAGATAGGGTAGATCAGTTAAAAAGCTTGCTAATACTGTAGAGGTCATAGTTATGAATCTTCAATCTTTATGAAATTTGGTCAGAATATTTGTCTTAGTGACTTTAGGTCTTATATGTGTAAGATTTTATGAATAGCTAAAGAGTTCTTTTTGTGATTATTAGGTATGGTGAAACGTAAGACCTGGACATCAGATGAAACGAAAGCCTTGAGGAGATGTTTTGGATCATTTATCAAGGATAGTATATATCCATCACCATCCAAGATCGACAGTGCAAAGAAGATTTTTCCTTTGTTGGAACACCGCACTAAAGCACAAATTAAGTCCAAACTCCAATACGTGATGAAAATCTATACAGAAATGAATGTTAAGAGGTGTAAACTGTTATAGATGGTACTCTCTAGCTGTATACATTCTTTTTAGTGATGCTTGCAATATTAATTGAAATAACTGGTGATTTTTGAATATGTTTTGATTGTGTTTTTGTTAAAGAGGTTGAGGAAAGCATGTAGACAGTTAACTAAATCAATGATAAGATAGTTCATTGTAAATAGAGATTGAAATTTATCTTAATGTAAAACTGTGCACCAGACTGGACACAAGTTAATGGCTATGACAAGGCTTTATAGGGTATATGTTATATTCATTTTGATGTAAATATACAGGACTGTTGCTGGGTTTACATACCCTAACCCTAGTCGACTGTTTACACAATGACGTAGGTCAGGATGCCTTTCACACAGCATTAATAGTTAGGACGTTGGAAGAAGGTATGCCTTGCAGTTGTGTTATAACTTCAAATTACTTAATGTACAACTGACAAATAGTGCATTTTATGTGGTAAGATAAGATTGCCGTTCAAAATGCATGTTTCTGTAAATGAAAAAAGGACTATTGAAACTGAGAGGTGATACTAATTTATTAAGTATACACTTCTCATTTAAGTTATATTTCTACAGTAGAGTTTCACAAAATTTTAATGTTTTATTCTGATGTTACAAAAAAATACACATTAGAAACTAGTTCCTGATCAGTACTTTTATTCTGTCTCAGATTTTGAATTTTTAAAGTTTTGATAAAGAACTTTGGATACAATAAATGAATGCCAGTGTTAATGTTCTGTTTTTACCTTTATTTAAGTTAAAGTATTGTTTATTGTCAATTCTAATGATAGGTATTTGTAAAATTAACATGTTATGTATGTTTTTTTTTGTGGAAAGACGAAAGAACACTGGTTTAAACTTGATAGGAAGGGATATTTGCATTTACTAGATATATATTACTGATTACAGTGTTTGAAATGAGAAGATATTCACATGAATTAAGATACATTTGTTACCTTTTATATCTGTGTTTGTAAAATGTGATTGAAATCGCAGTTATACATGTAAAATATATAAACATACAGCTTATGTAGACTATTCCTACAAGTAGAAATTACAGGTACCTAGTGAGAGCAGAAAAGTTGTGGGTTTAATCCCTGGGAAAGACAAATGTTCCTGTTGTGTACTAATGCGTTTGAAGTTGATTGTTTCCAATCTCTACTAGCAAATCATGTGAGGAAGTTAGTGTGTTTCTTGTGGAGAACAAGTCAGTACTGGTACAGAATCCATAAACACCGACTTTGTTAATCAAGTGACCTTACTTATTTGAAATACTATACAAAAATGATGTTAGATCTATTTCGATGAAACTGAAAATATCTGTAAACCAGATATTTTGAAAAGAATTACTAGTACTGTAAAGATGTCTTTTTATGATTTTTAGCTAACCTGTCACGTAGTGCCAGGGTGAGCTTTTGTGATCACCCTTCGTCCATCTTCAGTCCGTCCACAATTTCTTGTGAACACCATAGAGACCACATTTTGCAAGCAATTTTGATCAAATTGTACAAAACTTGTATTGGCATGATATCTTGGCTCCTTTCGAAAACTTGCCAGATCCCATCATGGCTTATAGAGTTATTGCCCCTTTAAGGGTCAGAATTTGCTATTTTTTGTGCGTCATCAATTTCTTGTCTGCACGAGACAGTCTAAGGAATCTTGGCCAGATCCAGAAAATATCTGTGGTCTGCTGCCCAGCATGTTATCTCATTATCACTGACAAGCTAACTGACAACAGTGAATTATGGCCCAACACTGAAGGTTGATATAGCACTGAACATCTGAGTAAAATGTATTCTAACATTGACTTTATCAAAATTTATACAAATATGTTTTATATAGACCATTGATTCTGCAGTTGAATATAAAACTATTAATAAAGAAATATATGTGTTTCTGACTGACTAAATTTATATATATTTTTTTTTTAAATATTATTTTTACTTACATCTACTGCTGTGTTCTAAAACACATCAAAATCCGCTTTTTTCGATTGCAGAAGCATAGTAGAAGCATAAAAATGTTGAGGTCAAATTATTAAATTTCTGTCGACCAGGAGACCCAAAAACACCTAATTCATTCCTTTTTTATATGCTGACATAAGAGTTTCCTTGTGATGTTATATATGACTTATAAGACATGTACACACTTTCTGTTATTACAGCTATTCTAATGTATTTAAAATCAATAGATCTTTTTGAAGAGAGTCTATTATGTAATAAAAATATTTAGGGTCTCTAATTGTTAGCAAAGTTTTTTTTCTATAATTAGGTTAACATTGAAAATTTGGAATTAAAATAAAACAATACTTAAAATGATGATATATATTTTAAGTACTCATTTATTATTCTTCAAGCAATACTTGTACATAGAAAAGAAATCTTCAAAAGTGAAGAAACACGAGATAAAATATGTGTTTCATTATACCCCCACAAAACGAAGTTTGAGTGTGTGTGTGTGTAGAGGGGGTGGGGGGGGGGGGGCCGTATATATGAGTGAGCTTGGCGGTCGGTCGGTCAGTCCGTTGTTTATTGTGATTTCCGGATGATAACTCATGAAAGGCTTGACTGATTTGAATAGTATTTGGTACACAGGTGTAACATCAGAAAAGACAGGTCAAGTTCGAATTTGGGGTCAAAAGGTCAAAAGTCAAGGTCACAGTGACCATGAACAGTTAAACGGTTTCCGGATGGTAACTTGTGAATGCTTGGGCCAATGATCATATATTTTGGTACACAGGTGTAACATCATGAAATACAGGTCGTGTTTGACTTTGAGGTCTGTAGGTAAAAAGTCAATGTCACAATGACTTGGAACATTTAAATGGTTTCCGGATGATAACTTGAGAACACTTGGGCCTAGGATCATAATTTTTGGTACACAGATGTAACATCATGAAGTACAGGTCAGGTTCGACCTTGAGGTCTGTAGGTAAAAGGTCAAGGTCACAGTGACTCGGAACAGTTAAACAGTTTCCAGATGATAACTTGATAACGCTTAGGTCTAGGATCTTAAATTTTTATACACAGGTGTAACATGATTAAATACAGGTCATGTTCGACTTTGAGGTTAATATGTCAAAGGTCAAGGTCACAATAACACGAAACAGTTAAACGGTTTCCGGATGATGACTTGAGAACGTCTGGGTCTAGGATCATGAAAATTGATAGCGAGGTTGGTTATGACCAGCAGATGACCCCTAATGATTTTGAGGTCAGCAGGTCACACGTCGAGGTCACAGTGACCTGGAACACTTAAATGGTTTTTGGACAACAACTTCACAATGCTTGGGACTAGGATCACGAAACTTAATAGGGAGGTTGGTCATGACCAGCAGATGACCCATAATTATCTTGGGTTCCAAAGGTCAAAGGTCATTTAAACCTTTTACCGGACAATAACTTGAAAACGCTTGGGCCGAGGATCATGAAACGTTATAGGGAGGTTGATCATGACCAGCAGATGACCTTTTTTTACTTTGAGATAAGTAGGTCAAAGGTCAAGTAAGTTCAGCTTTGACATTGGCTTAATTCTGTGACAAGGCCATATTGTGGGGTATAATTTGTCACTCCTGTGACAACTCTAGTTTTTGCTATACTGATGTATAAATTATGCCCATAGGTCTGCTTTATCATTGTTTAGCTTCTGGAGTGTGCCTGTCATTCTTATCAGCCCCACTCTATCACTTGGATTGCTGACCACCAGCTAACTGGTCATGGGATATTAGATCAAAGGGTCTGAAGAGTAATTATAACTGTATTTCATGCTGAGGTGGTACTGCTCAGCTCTGAGCAGTTTCTAACCAAGATTCCTCTGACTGGATAGTGGTTTCATTTATGATTTTATTTACCAAACTTGCACACAACTCCAGAGTTATGGCCCCTGAAAGGGCAAAAATTAGCTATTTTGAACTTTTCTGCATAATAGAAGCTTCAATTATGATTTGATTTTAACCAAACTTGCACACAATTTGTATCACCATAAGAGTTTAGTTCTTTTCTTAAACTGGCCAGATTCCTCTATCTGATAGGGCCAGAATTAGCAATTTTGACATTGTCTGCAAAATAGAAGCTTCATTTTTGATTTGAATTTAATTAAACTTGCACACAACTTGCGTCACTATAAGATCTCGGTTCCTTTCTTCAACCGGCCAGATCCCATAATGGGTTCAGAGTTATGGCTCTTGAAAGGGCCAAAATGAGCCATTTAGACCTTGTCTGCACAATAGCAGCTTCATTTATGATTTGATTTTAATCAAACTTGCACACAACTTGTATCAGCCCAAGATCTTGGTTCCTTTCTTGAACTGGCCAGATTCCTTTATGGGTTCAGAGTGATGGCCCCTGATAGGGCCAGAATTAGCTATTTGGACCTTTTCTGCACAATAGCAGCTTCTTTTATGATTTGAATTTAATCAGACTTGCACAAAACTTGTTTCACCATAACATTTAGGTCCCTTTCTTGAACCGGCCAGACGCCGTAATTGGTTCCAGAGTTATGGGCCCTGAAAGGACCAAAATTATCTATTTTTACCTTGTTTGCTCAATAGCAGCTTCATTTATGATTTGATTTTAACAAAACTTGCACACAACTTGTATCACCATAAGATATCAATTTCTTTTATACGCATGAAGGGACGTATTATGTTATCGCCTCGGTGTCTGTCTGTCTGCCTGTCTGTTGGTTAAGAATTTCCCTTCCGCTCTGTAACTCTTGAACCCCTTGAAGGATTTCAAAGAAACCTGACACAAATGTTCACGTCATCGAAACGACGTGCCGCGGGCATGTTTCGGATGGCTCACTTTAAGGTCAAGGTCACACTTAGGGGTCAAATGTCATATGACTTTGTTTTGTGTGTATATTGCTTTGCATTTGCGTTGCATTGCAGAGCTCTTGTTTTTATTTGGCAGATCCTTCTTTTCTTCTCTTAAACACTTTTAATTACTTCCCTTTTATGTTACTATAAATAGCTTATTTAGTAACTTTTTATTATTGGCCGTAGGGAAAAACCCGAGACCACTTTTTTATGGTAAATCTGGATTGTACCTCCAATTTTTAGCTCACCTGTCACGAAGTGACAAGGTGAGCTATTATGACCGCTTGATGTCCGTCGTCAGTCGTGCGTCGTCAATCAACAATTTCTAAAAAAGTCTTCTTGAAAACCACTAGGCAGAATTATACCAAACTTCACACGAATGATTCCTGGGTGACCCCCTTTCAAAAGTGTTAAAAGAATTGAATTCCATATAGAACTCTGGTTGCCATGGCAACCGAAAGGAAAATTTTTAAAAATCTTCTTGTTCAAAACCACAGAGCCTATAGTTTAGATATTTGGTGTGAAGCATTGCCTAGTGGAACTCTACCAAGTTTGTTCATATCATGACCCCGGGGTCAAAATTGACCCCGCCCCAGGGGTCACTTGATTTTACATAGGAAAATCTATGGTAAATCTGGATGGTACCTCCAATTTTTAGCTCACCTCTTGGTCAGAAACTGCTCAGAGCTGAGCAGTAACACCTCAGCATGAAATACAGTTATACTTACTCTTTAGACCCTTTGATCTAATATCCCATGACCAGTTAGCTGGTGGTCAGCAGTCCAAGTGATAGAGTGGGGCTGATAAGAATGACAGGCACAGTCCAGAAGCTAAACAATGATAAAGCAGACCTAAGGGCATAATTTATACATCAGTATAGCAAAAACTAGAGTTGTCACAGGAGTGACGAATTATACCCCACAATATGGCCTTGTCACAGAAAACTAAGCCAATCTCAAAGCTGAACTTGCTTGACCTTTGACATACTGATCTCAAAGTCAATAGAGGTCATCTGCTGGTCATGATCAACCTCCCTATAAAGTTTCATGATCCTCGGCCTAAGCGTTTTCAAGTTATTGTCCGGAAAAGGTTTAAATGACCTTTGACCTTTGGAACCCAAAATAATTATGGGTCATCTGCTGGTCATGACCAACCTCCCTATTAAATTTCGTGATCCTAGTCCCAAGCGTTGTGAAGTTGTTGTCCGAAAACCATTTAAGTGTTCCAGGTCACTGTGACCTCGACGTGTGACCTGCTGACCTCAAAATCATTAGGGGTCATCTGCTGGTCATAACCAACCTCGCTATCAATTTTCATGATCCTAGACCCAGACGTTCTCAAGTCATCATCCGGAAACCGTTTAACTGTTTCATGTTATTGTGACCTTGACCTTTGACATATTAACCTCAAGTCGAACATGACCTGAATTTAATCATGTTACACCTGTGTACAAAAATTTAAGATCCTAGACCCAGGCGTTATCAAGTTATCATCTGGAAACTGTTTAACTGTTCCGAGTCACTGTGACATTGACCTTTTACCTACAGACCTCAAAGTCGGACCTGACCTATATTTTACGATGTTACATTTGTGTACAAAAAATTATGATCCTAGGCCCAAGTGTTCTCAAGTTATCATCCGGAAACCATTTAAATGTTCCAAGTCACTGTGACATTGACCTTTTACCTACAGACCTCAAAGTCAAACACGACCTGTATTTCATGATGTTACACCTGTGAACCAAAATATATGATCATAGGCCCAAGCATTCCCAAGTTATCATCCGGAAACCGTTTAACTGTTCATGGTCACTGTGACTTTGACCTTTGACGTACTGAACCCAAATTCGAACTTGACCTGTCTTTTCTGATGTTACATCTGTGTACCAAAAATTATTTAAATCAGTCAAGCCTTTCATGAGTTATTATCCGGAAACCACAAAAACCAACGGACTGACCGACCGACCGCCAAGCTCACTCCTATATACACCCCCTGCCCCACTCCAAACTTCGTTTTGTGGGGGTATAATGAAACACATATTTTATCTCGTGTTTCTTCACTTTTGAAGATTTCTTTTCTATGTACAAGTATTGCTGGAAGAATAATAAATGAGTACTTAAAATATATATCATCATTTTAAATATTGTTTTATTTTAATTCCAAATTTTCAATGTTAACCTAATTATAGAAAAAAAACTTTGCTAACAATCTGAGACCCTAAATATTTTTATTACATAATAGACTCTCTGCAACAATATATATTGATTTTAAATACATTAGAACAGGTGTAATAACAGAAAGTGTGTACATGTCTTATAAGTCATATATAACATCACAAGGAAACTCTTATGTCAGCATATAATAAAAGGAGTGAATTACCTGTTTTTGAGTCTCCTGGTCACAGAAATTTATTAATTTAACCTCAACATTTTTATGCTTCTACTATGCTTCTGCAATCGAAAAAAGGCGGATTTTGATGTGCTTTAGAACACAGAAGTAGATATAACTAAAAATAATATATAAAAAATAATAAATAAATTTAGTCAGTCAGAAACACATATATTTCTTTATCAATAGTTTTATATTCAACTGCAGAATCAATGGTCTATATAAAACATATTTGTATAAATTTTGATAAAGTCAATGTTAGAATACTTGTTACTCAGATGTTCAGTGCTATATCAGCCTTCAGTGTTGGGCCATAATTCACTGTTGTCAGTTAGCTTGTCAGTGATAATGAGATAACATGCTGGGCAGCAAACCACAGACATTATTTGGATCTGGCCAAGATTCCTTAGACTGTCTCGTGCAGACAAGAAATTGTTGACGCACAAAAAATAGCAAATTCTGACCCTTAAAGGGGCAATAACTCTATAAGCCATGATGGGATCTGGCAAGTTTTCGAAAGGAGCCGAGATATCATGCCAATACAAGTTTTGTACATGTTTGATCAAAATTGCTTGCAAAATGTGGTCTCTATGGTGTTCACAAGAAATTGTGGACGGACTGAAGATGGACGAAGGGTGATCACAAAAGCTCACCCTGGCACTACGTGACAGGTTAGCTAAAATCATAAAAGACATCTTTACAGTACTAGTAATTCTTTTCAAAATATCTGGTTTACAGATATTTTCAGTTTCATCGAAATAGATCTAACATCATTTTTGTATAGTATTTCAAATAAGTAAGGTCACTTGATTAACAAAGTCGGTGTTTATGGATTCTGTACCAGTACTGACTTGTTCTCCACAAGAAACACACTAACTTCCTCACATGATTTGCTAGTAGAGATTGGAAACAATCAACTTCAAACGCATTAGTACACAACAGGAACATTTGTCTTTCCCAGGGATTAAACCCACAACTTTTCTGCTCTCACTAGGTACCTGTAATTTCTACTTGTAGGAATAGTCTACATAAGCTGTATGTTTATATATTTTACATGTATAACTGCGATTTCAATCACATTTTACAAACACGGATATAAAAGGTAACAAATGTATCTTAATTCATGTGAATATCTTCTCATTTCAAACACTGTAATCAATAATATATATCTAGTAAATGCAAATATCCCTTCCTATCAAGTTTAAACAAGTGTTCTTTCACCTTTCCACAAAAAATCCATACATAACATGTTAATTTTACAAGTAATTACCTATCATTAGAATTGACAATAAACAATACTTTAACTTAAATAAGGGTGAAAACAGAACATTAACACTGGCATTCATTTATTGTATCCAAAGTTCTTTATCAAAACTTTAAAAATTCAAAATCTGAGACAGAATAAAAATACTGATCAGGAACTAGTTTCTAATGTGTAGGGTGATTTTTTTTTGTAACATCAGATACATTTCGAGGGTTGAACGCAATAAGGGCGTATCTACATATAATAATTATATGTAGATACGCCCTTATTGCGTTCAACCCTCGATTTGTGAAACTCTACTGTAGGAATTAAAGGAGAATTGTATACTTAATAAATTAGTATCACCTCTCAGTTTCAATAGCCCTTTCCTAATTTACAGAAACATGCATTTTGAACGGCAATCTTATCTTACCACATAAAATGCACTATTTGTCAGTCGTACATAAAGTAATTTGAAGTTATAACACAACTGCAAGGCATACCTTCTTCCAACGTCCTAACTATTAATGCTGTGTGAAAGGCATCCTGACTTACGTCATTGTGTAAACAGTCGACTGGGGTTAGGGTATGTAAACCCAGCAATAGTCCTGTATATTTACATTAAAATGAATATAACATATACCCTATAAAGCCTTGTCATAGCCATTAACTTGTGTCCAGTCTGGTGCACACTTTTACATTAAAATAAATTTCAATCTCTATTTACAATGAACTATCTTATCATTGATTTAGTTAACCAACATTGCTAAAGATCAAGATCAGAATTTAGACTCTAATCTTGAGCATAAAAGCTAATATACATAGTATGCAAGACCTACCTGACCTACCATATCCGTACCTGAAAGGCCATCACTCAGATTGAATATGTTTGGTGCATTGAAAGATTTGATAAAATTTGGCATCTTGTCAACACGACACAGTTCTGTTCTTCAAGGTCGTACAGTCTTGCATGTGAAGTCCAGAATGAGCTGATGATAATACAGTATTTTGTACTCTCCAGATGATATTGATATGAAGAAAATGTCTTTCCTTTGAGTCTGCTAGTGGACTTGTATCAATGTATCTGGCAATAGTTGGATGTGACTTACATCATTCAAGCACCACAGTTTTGTGTCACATTAGAAGATCATATATACTTGATGTCTTGGTTCTCAGACATGTTTGATGGGACCATTAAGCTTTGTTAAATAAGGGAGGCAATCCTAACTAGGGCCAAATAATTGGGAGAAGATATTAATTCAACACTCACCTTACGATGTATTTACCAATTGTATTCACTTACGATGTATTTGCCAATTGTATTGTTGGGTCAAGACCCATTAAGTAGTTAAGACCCAGTATCTTCAGACTAGACCCATTATATTTGGGATGGGGACAATGAATGACAAAACTTTATTGTAATGTAAACAAATAGCATTTCATACATGTATAGGAGCTGGTAAATATAAGATACAGAAAGGCAATTTCCTCAAACAGGTATGTAGCCAGATGAGATCAAACTGGCTAAGGAGGTGGCTATTGTTTGGAGGAAATATTCATCAGGGAAATCATCCTGACGTTTTCATTTTAATTCATAACATAACCTGATCGCGCAAAACACCTGTAATTTACACTACAGTTCTCACTTTGTTTATGAATCTGATACATTTTTCTAATGCTATAATGTCCAGTTCGGTTCAAATCGGATCAAAATTGAGCCTTGGTGTTGGAAGACGACGTGCAATATCTTTGACTGACTGTTATTTTTTCCTGCCCTTTCCATGCACCATTCTAGACTGTTCGCAAACACATACAACCTTCCATACCTGAACAGTTTGAGCAAATATTTCAAGGTGATTGATTTAGGGCCATCATGTTTCTCTTATTGTATCTTTCTATTGGGCTGCTTGTTGTATATTCTGTTGGGCTGTTTAAAAAAAACCCAATAAAGGAGTTTAAAAACACAGGCCCAGTACTTTGTATATGTATATTAACGGACCCAAAATGTCTGCTTGAAAATGCAGACCCACGATACAGGTTTTGTAAAGGATCATTTAATGGCCCCAATAAAATATGGTAAAGAACATAGTCCCATTATCTAGGTGACTTTACGCAAATGTATGAAATATTATATATGGCCTCAATAG
Organism: Mercenaria mercenaria; assembly: GCF_021730395.1. NCBI lineage: Eukaryota > Metazoa > Mollusca > Bivalvia > Venerida > Veneridae > Mercenaria > Mercenaria mercenaria. The sequence continues at coordinate 5,071 of NW_026461631.1, read as the reverse complement.
ATATGGTAAAAAGCATAGCCCCATTATCTAGGTGACTTTAAGTGCCTTATATATATATATATGCCTTATATATATATATATATATATATATATATATATATATGCAATCCTTAATAACCTAAAACGCACGTACTCAATGCCTTTGCAGATGACAGAGCAACAAGGGAAACACCCTTAAGGGCACGACGGAAATCAAAAAATAGCCCAGTCCTGGTTGGGTGTAAGAACTACTTATCATAGTCTTCCACCTGTTCCGACAGACACAATCAAAGAGGAAAGCGTACCGTCCAACTGTAAAAGGCTGATAACCAAACATGCGATGTATCTCAAAATAAAACGTGTAATGACTACTAAATACGACTGGTTGGAGAATTGCCAAATCCATTTCGACAAATATCAGTATTTACTTTCTCATTGAGTTTATGATAGTTTGACAAGTAGCCAACGAATCTCTAAATTGCTTTAATCAGAATAACCCTTAATTACATAATAAATATGAGCATTAGATAATGCTTATTAGATAAAAAAAAATTGGAAAAACAAACGGAGAGGTAAGTTTTCATTTTTGTTTTGTATATAGGGTAACTGTGATTCAATGAGAATGGAATAACGCACATTTCATGCAGCTACTGCTAACATAACAACAAATCAGTACAAAATGAATACATCAAGTTCATAAAATTGAAAGTTACTGTTTTACTTGGAACGTTGTATAATCTATGCATATATCGTTTCTTAGGGATATCTTGAGACATTATAAAACATGGCCGAGGGCCAGACAGTGGGGCATGGCGGCATTCCAGCACCAGATTTGCCGTCAGTGCCATCTGATGATGTGACAAGTGGAACCTCCTATATATCGTTACAGAACCAAACCACAAGCACATCGATTACAGTAAGACGTCAACGTATACAGCGCATGTCCAGAAATATAAATATGGTAGCTATATCTATATCTTTTTAAAAATTATGTCACTCCAATATAATAAGTAGGTTTATTGCACTTGTATCGTAACTAAGGTCAGTATATTTTATATTAAATGATTTATTAAATTATTATTTTATTGTTAAATGAAAACACACATTCAATCGCAATCAATTATACATAAATACAGGTAGAACCAAGAGTTGATGATGATAATGTTATAAGCCTACATCCAGAACATATGCATAATGCCCATGGAGCTACTGGGACCGACTATATTCTAATGCATGAAATCCAAGACGACATGCAAAATTACCAGAGACAAGAAGCTAGATCAGAGGCGTATACTAGAAGATTAAGGACATATCGTAATTGGGGAGTACATTTCCTAGATCCAGAAGTTCTTGCAGAGGCAAACTTTTCTTACACAGGTACAACACTACTACAGACATTTCAGATGCAATGTTCGTTTGAAAAACAGACACAAAAGTGTCGAATATAGGTGTTTCTTACGAACAAACTCAAACAAATTCATCAACGCTCATTGTTACATGTATTTCTTCAAAGTAACTGATTTTTGCTTGTCACTAAACGTAAGTCGGAAGATTCCTTACTCTGATTATATAAAAAAGAATATCCTCAGGAAATATATATAAGAGCAGATTCGCTTGATGGGATGTGCAACACTCCCACATGCTTGCATCCTGCTGAACCGGAATATTACAGAACACTGAAGTCGTATTCAAAGTAGTTGTTTGTTATCAATTTGCAAAACATTCGACTGTGTAAAATACTACGTAAGAAAGGATCTTTTTACTGCCATCTGAAAAAATTCAAGACTCATAACTATTATGATGTTCGAGTTATTTACTTTTTTACCATGCAGTTTGTTTGTTTAGATTTTAATTACATAATTCTGGATTCGTCGGCTATATTCTGTTATTATGCTATCTTGAATTTCTTTTAAAGGCATTGGCGACACTGTAAGATGTAACGAATGTGGAGGAGAATTGTCCAACTGGCAGCCAGGAAATGATCCCAGACGGGAACATTTAAATGCGTTTGGATTCGTGTGTGATTTAAAATAACATATAATACATTGATATGGAACTGTAAAACTTTTGTTTTGTATTGATCAGCCAAGAGCCAAACACTACAATATCTATTTCATCCGAAGGCAATAATTCATACTTATACGCATACTTGAAATAAATGCGATCAAAACAAACAGAAAATACTGCATTTTGATCATGATCATGTATGGAATATAAATACCTGTATGTATTTCTTGTTCTTATTAAACGTCATTGTGTTAAAATAAAAATATTTTTTCATATATACAATCCACGTTTTAACCCAAAAGTTTGAAAGTTATAAGACCATCACGTATACGTTATGAAGGTTGCGCATATGAATCATCACGTATACACTACGAAGCTTTCGCATCTGAATCATGAAAACAATTTAAATCCCCCGCCGAAAGGGTTTGTGGTGAGGAATGGCAAAATATATATCCGGCAAAAAGTTAAGGATGTTACTAAGAAGCAAATAATTTCATTAGTCAAAATCATTTTAACAGAAAATGAATGCTTTTTTTGGGGGGGGGGGGGGGGGGAGGGGGCTGCGGAAGTGACCGGATGAGGGTACAAAACTTCACATGTTGATTATAAATATTGATGGAAAATTAAAAAATTAAAAAATGGGTATAATAATAATAATACTAATAATAATAACTTTATTTAAAGACGGTAACACATAAAGATATATAACAGTGTTAGAACATATTAAAAATCTTAAGTTTCAATGTGGCCTTCTGTAATATTAAACAAGAGCCATGTTAGACATGGCCAATCCCCCCGCCGGGCATATTATAATTGAAGGCTAAAGTTCCTGGTAAGTTAGTGTCTGAAAGTATTTTTTTTTTGGAGAAGCTTTGAAAAACCGTTTAGTTGTGGTCCACATCACGGGTTTTAAAGATGTGGAGGAAAGAATTATTCAGTGGTGAAGTGGTTTACTGCTAAATTTTATTAATTTTCATGAACAGTATAGCTGTATGATGTTTTTCTATATGGCTACTGTAAAAAGAAGGAATGGAAAGCTAACAGGGAAAAAGAGTGCCAGAATGTCACAATATATGCCCGTCACAGCAAATTTCTTTACTCTAGCAGCTGTATTTGCAAATGGAATTTTAATTTTGTGGTTGTTTAGTAATCATTGTAAGTCTTTTGTTTTTCTAAGTCCACAAAAAAACTCCTTACCAGGTAGAGATGTCTTAAAATACACCTAAAATTGGAAAGTAACATCCAGGTTGTACCACAGAAAAGTGGTCTTGTTTTTTTCCCTGTGGTCAATTATAAAAATGTTACAACATAAGTCATTTATAGTAACAACTAATGGAAGTTAATCTTAAAAAAAAATTGTAAGTCCACACAAAAATCTTTACTAGGTAGAGATTGGTCAAAATACACCTCAAAATTGGATGTAGCATGCATGTTGTACTACTGGAAAGTGGTCTCGAGTTTTCCCTACGACTAGTAATGAAAAAGTTACAATAAAAGCTATTGAAAGTAACAACAAAGGGAAGTAATTCTAAAGAAGGGAACTGCGCTTGACACTTCGTCTCATGATGGTGTATAATTGTGCCAAGTTACATCAAAATCCCTCCATGCATGAAGAAGAAATGCTTCGGACAAAGTCATTCTTGTATCTGACCTTTGGCCTCTGAGTGTGACCTTGACCTTAGACCTAGGGACCTGGATCTTGCGCATGACACTCTGTCTTGCGGTGGTGAACATTTGTGCCAAGTTATATCAAAATCCCTCTATGCATGAAGAAGAAGTGCTCTGGACAAGGTTTTCATTCTTGTATCCTTTGACCTCTAAGTGTGACCTTGACCTTAGAACTAGGGACCTGGTTCTTGCGCATGACACTCCATCTCGTGGTGGAGAACATTTGTGCCAAGATATATCAAAATCCCTCCATGCATGAAAAAGATATGCTGCAGACAATTTTTTTTAAGAAAATATGATAAAGGGGAATAACTCAAAAAGTAGGCAAGGTAGAGTTATTGTTCTTGCACACTGCACTTCCTCCTAATGTGTTCTATCAGTGTATGAAGTTTGAAGAAAATCCCTCCAGTACGTTTGGAGTTATGCTCTGGACAAAATTTTTAAAGAAAATATGATAAAGGGAAATAACTCAAAAAATAGGCAGGGTAGAGTTATTGTTCTTGCACATTGCACTTCCTCCCAATGTGTTCTATCAGTGTATGAAGTTTGAAGAAAATCCCTCCAGTACTTTTGGAGTTATGCTCCGGACAAATTTTTTTAAGAAAATATGATAAAGGGGAATAACTCAAAAAATAGGCAAGGTAGAGTTATTGTTCTTGCACACTGCACTTCCTCCCAATGTGTTCTATCAGTGTATGAAGTCTGAAGAAAATCCCTCCAGTACTTTTGGAGTTATGCTCCGGACAAAATTTTTTAAGAAAATATGATAAAGGGGAATAACTCAAAAAATAGGCAAGGTAGAGTTATTGTTCTTGCACACTGCACTTCCTCCCAATGTGTTCTATTAGTGTATGAAGTTTGAAGAAAATCCCTCCAGTACTTTTGGAGTTATGCTCCGGACAAAGATCGTTGCGGACGCACGGACGGACGGACGGACGGACGGACGGACAGACGGACGCACGGACGGAGGGCATTTCTAATATCCCCTTCGCCTTTGGCGGGGGGATAAATAAATACAGTTCAACACACAAAAATAAATTAAAACTGATAATCTAGTTATAATATAAGACAGAATTAGAATGATGAACATTTAAATACAGCATTCACTTTTGACAAACACTCCATTTAATTAGAAAAAATATGTATACAATCATAAAAAGTAAAATCACTCAAATATCCATTCACCCATTAAAAAAAAATTAAATAGCAATTGCAAAAGAAAAAAAATTGTAGCTTATTCAGATCCTAATAAGTATTTTTTTTTTTTTGTATTTGCTTTTGAAAGAAATGAGTGAATCCACACAACGAATATTTTGTGGAATGATATTCCATACTTTAGCACTCTAATAGCCAAATGATCTTTTCATATAATTCGTGTGACATTTAGGTATTAAAATATCATTATGTACAACTGATC